>NC_057808.1:505875919-506160113 GCF_018294505.1 Triticum aestivum
CGGCCAAAGGGGGGGAAGGGGTGCCTTGCCCCCCAAGGCAAGGGGAAGCCCCCCTAGGGTTCCCAACCCTAGGCGCATGGGGGGAGGCCCATGGGGGGGCGCCCAGCCCACTAGGGGCTGGTTCCCTTCCACTTTCAGCCCATGGGGCCCTCCGAGATAGGTGGCCCCACCCGGTGGACCACCGGGACCCTTCCGGTGGCCCGGTACAATACCGGTAACCCCCGAAACTTTCCCGGTGGCCGAAACTTGACTTCCTATATATAATTCTTCACCTCCGGACCATTCCGGAACCTCTCGTGACGTCTGGGATCTCATTCGGGACTCCGAACAACTTTCAGGTTTCCGCATACACATATCTCTACAACCCTAGCGTTACCAACCTTAAGTGTGTAGACCCTACGGGTTCGGGAGACATGCAGACATGACCGAGACGCCTCTCCGGTCAATAACCAACAGCGGGATCTGGATACCCATGTTGGCTCCCACATGTTCCATGATGATCTCATCGGATGAACCACGGTGTCGAGGATTCAATCAATCCCGTATGCAATTCCCTTTGTCAATCGGTATGTTACTTGCCCGAGATTCGATCGTCGGTATCCCAATACCTTGTTCAATCTCATTACCGGCAAGTCTCTTTACTCGTACCGCAATGCATGATCCCGTGACCAACGCCTTAGTCACATTGAGCTCATTATGATGATGCATTACCGAGTGGGCCCATAGATACCTCTCCGTCACACGGAGTGACAAATCCCAGTCTCGATCCGTGCCAACCCAACAGACACTTTTGGAGATACCCGTAGTGCACCTTTATAGTCACCCAGTTACGTTGTGACGTTTGGCACACCCAAAGCACTCCTACGGTATCCGGGAGTTGCACGATCTCATGGTCTAAGGAAAAGATACTTGACATTGGAAAAGCTCTAGCAAACGAAACTACACGATCTTTTATGCTATGCTTAGTATTGGGTCTTGTCCATCACATCATTCTCCTAATGATGTGATCCCGTTATCAATGACATCCAATGTCCATAGTCAGGAAACCATGAGTATCTGTTGATCAACGAGCTAGTCAACTAGAGGCTTACTAGGGACACGTTGTGGTCTATGTATTCACACATGTATTACGATTTCCGGACAATACAATTATAGCATGAATAATAGACAATTACCATGAACAAAGAAATATAATAATAACCATTTATTATTGCCTCTAGGGCATATTTCCAGCAGTCTCTCACTTGCACTAGAGTCAATAATCTAGTTACATTGTGATGAATCGAACACCCATTGCGTCCTGGTGTTGATCATGTTTTGCCCTAGGGAGAGGTTTAGTCAACGGATCTGCTACATTCAGGTCCGTATGTACTTTACAAATATCTATGTCTCCATTTTGAACACTTTCACGAATGGAGTTGAAGCGACGCTTGATATGCCTGGTCTTCCTGTGAAACCTGGGCTCCTTCGCTAGGGCAATGGCTCCAGTGTTGTCACAGAAGAGAGTCATCGGGCCCGACGCATTGGGAATCACCCCTAGGTCGGTAATGAACTCCTTTATCCAGACTGCTTCCTGTGCTGTCTTCGAGGCTGCCATGTACTCCGCTTCACATGTAGATCCCGCCACGACGCTTTGCTTGCAACTGCACCAGCTTACTGCTCCTCCATTTAAAATATACACGTATCCGGTTTGTGACTTCGAGTCATCCAGATCTGTGTCGAAGCTAGCGTCGACGTAACCCTTTACGACGAGCTCTTCGTCACCTCCATAAACGAGAAACATATCCTTAGTCCTTTTCAGGTACTTCAGGATATTCTTGACCGCTGTCCAGTGTTCCATGCCGGGATTACTTTGGTATCTTCCTACCAAACTTACGGCAAGGTTTACATCATGTCTGGTACACAGCATGGCATACATAATAGACCCTATGGCCGAGGCATAGGGGATGACACACATCTTTTCTCTATCTTCTGCCGTGGTCGGGCATTGAGCCGTGCTCAACTGCACACCTTGCAATACAGGCAACAACCCCTTCTTGGACTGATCCATACTGAACTTCTTCAATATCTTATCAAGGTATGTACTCTGTGAAAGACCAATGAGGCGTCTTGATCTATCTCTATAGATCTTGATGCCTAATATATAAGCAGCTTCTCCAAGGTCCTTCATTGAAAAACACTTATTCAAATAGGCCTTTATACTTTCCAAGAATTCTATATCATTTCCCATCAACAGTATGTCATCCACATATAATATGAGAAATGCTACAGAGCTCCCACTCACTTTCTTGTAAACACAGGCTTCTCCATAAGTCTGTGTAAACCCAAACGCTTTGATCATCTCATCAAAGCGAATGTTCCAACTCCGAGATGCTTGCACCAGCCCATAGATTGAGCGCTGGAGCTTGCATACTTTGTTTGCATTCTTAGGATCGACAAAACCTTCCGGCTGCATCATATACAACTCTTCCTTAAGGAAGCCGTTAAGGAATGCCGTTTTGACGTCGATCTGCCATATCTCATAATCATAGTATGCGGCAATTGCTAACATGATTCGGATGGACTTCAGCTTCGCTACGGGTGAGAAAGTCTCATCGTAGTCAACCCCTTGAACTTGTCGATAACCCTTAGCGACAAGTCGAGCTTTGTAGATGGTCACATTACCATCCGCGTCCGTCTTCTTCTTAAATATCCATTTGTTTTCTATGGCTCGCCGCTCATCGGGCAAGTCAGTCAAAGTCCATACTTTGTTTTCATACATGGATTCTATCTCGGATTTCATGGCTTCTAGCCATTTGTCGGAATCCGGGCCCGCCATCGCTTCTTCATAGTTCGAAGGTTCACCGTTGTCTAACAACATGATTTCCAGGACAGGGTTGCCGTACCACTCTGGTGCGGAATGTGTCCTTGTGGACCTACGAAGTTCAGTAACTTGATATGAAGCTTCATGATCATCATCATTAACTTCCTCCCCAGTCGGTGTAGGCACCACAGGAACATTTTCCCGCGCTGCGCTACTTTCCGGTTCGGAAGGGGTGACTATCACCTCATCAAGTTCCACTTTCCTCCCACTCAATTCTTTCGAGAGAAACTCCTTCTCTAGAAAGGACCCGTTCTTGGCAACGAAGATCTTGCCTTCGGATCTGAGGTAGAAGGTATACCCAATAGTTTCCTTAGGGTATCCTATGAAGACGCATTTTTCCGACTTGGGTTCGAGCTTTTCAGGTTGAAGTTTCTTGACATAAGCATCGCATCCCTAAACTTTTAGAAACGACAGCTTAGGTTTCTTCCCAAACCATAATTCATACGGTGTCGTCTCAACGGATTTCGACGGAGCCCTATTTAAAGTGAATGCGGCAGTCTCTAAAGCATAGCCCCAAAATGAGAGCGGTAAATCGGTAAGAGACATCATAGATCGCACCATATCCAATAGAGTGCGATTACGACGTTCGGACACACCATTTCTCTGAGGTGTTCCAGGCGGCGGGAGTTGTGAAACTATTCCACATTTCCTTAAGTGTGCACCAAACTCGTGACTTAAATATTCTCCCCTGCCCGTTTGCCTCACCACCGACGCCCACCGCCGAAGCTCGCAACAAAAAAACTTGTGGAGGAGCAGAGCCCGTCGCAAATGGAGGTAGAAAGAAAGGGAGAAAAGATAGGCGAGGAAAATGATAAGGGAGAAAGGGGGGCGGTCATGTGAGACCGACCACATACTCGCGTCGCGTGCGGCGGCGGGGGGGGGGGGGGGGGGGGGTGGAATCGTGGCGAGCGAAGTTCGGCCGACCGACCAGATCAACAATATTTAATACACGATGCTTCTTAATTTTAGAGCCATCCCATTAAATCGAGGTGTTACATTTGAATTTGGTTTATGATTTTGATCGGATCAACAATTTCTCAAGGAGCTATCTCATTCAACTAAGGTAATCAATTTTGGATTTGATTCATGATTTTTACTGGACCAACGATTCCTCAATTAATCGGCAGCAACCAGCCTATAAACACAGCAGTCCCGCATATCCTCTCACTACCTAGAAAGTTGAACCGTCAACATGTGACACTGTAGTTTCAATATAATACATTCGACCATCAGCGTAAGAAAATTTCCTATATAAATATAAGTTGATTAGTAGATAAACCATAATCACACTGCCAAGAAAGCCCACCAGAACACTGCATTATCAAAAAACATACACACACACACACCATCTTCCGCACACGTCAAACCAAATAAACAAACAAAAAATTATGAAATCCCCAAAACACTAATGGCGCAACAAAGCGCGCCTAGCCTTTCTAGTAAGATGGTTATATCTCGTCTAATTCCTTCAATTTTATTTAGTCCGCATATTAGCTTTGTCTGAAGTCAAATTTTATATGCTTTGATCAAGTTTATAGAAAAAATATTAACATGTAGTGTACCAAATCAACATCGAATATATAAGATGACCATATCCCGTCCGAGGAAGAAAACAAGATAAACATGTACAGTATACCAAATGAACATCGAATATATAAGATGACCGCATCCCATCCGAGGAAAAATAAGCAACCCACAACGTGTCGTGTGGTCATCCAAGTCCGAGCAGCACCTATGAAGTATAATTCCATATTTTAAGGTAGGAGATTGCTGACCAGGCCTGCTGCCTGGTGATAGCCTGCTCGCCAAACAAGGTTATAAACACGTTTGTTCTACCTTACGCACGCGGTGTGGTACTAAACCTACAGCAAAACCGGGACTCGGGAGTAAATTGCATAAAACCACCACTTTGAGGGCTAGGTTTGCGAAAAACACTAGGATACAAATTCTCTGCAGAAAGCACCACGTCTTGCGCAATTGTTTTGCAAAAACCACTGATCGGCGGATCGGGCTGAGTTAAGTGAGTTTATAACAGGCGGGGCCCTTTTTCGCGTACGTGGCACTCCAGGCCGTCCCGACAACCGTTAGACGGCGTTAGACGGCGCCGTTCGGTTCTAGCAGTCAAAAGCGCGAACCGTTACTCCTTCTCCACTCTGCTCGCTCGCTCTCTGCTCGCTCTCGCTCTCTTCTTGCTCTAGCTCTGTTCTTGGTCGCCGCACCTGTCGCCGCCGCGCCGCAGCGCCATGGCGTCGTGGAGTGATGGGTCGGATAGCAGCGAGCACACCAGGCAGTACATGAGCTCAGATTCCGACGACGACACCATTAAGGTCAGTTCTCAGAGTTAGGGTTAGGGTTTGATATTTGGGGATTTCTGGAATGAGCTTCTTTTCAAACATTGGACCAAATCTCTGTCATTCCTTCGCACTCCAGGTTCCTGCTAGCACCGAAGACTCAGATTTCGAGGGCCCTGAGACAAATATGTATGTTTTGTGCCATGGACATGTTGGGAATCGTAGCATAATTTTAAAATTTTCCTACGCTCACCAAGATGCATCTATGGAGTATACTAGCAACGAGGGGAAAGGAGTGCATCTACATACCCTTGTAGATCGCGAGCGGAAGCGTTCCAATGAACGTGGATAAAGGAGTCGTACTCGCCGTGATCCAAATCACCGATGACTGAGTGCCGAACGGACGGCACCTCCGCGTTCAACACACGTACGGTGCAGCGACGTCTCCTCCTTCTTGATCCAGCAAGGGGGAAGGAGAGGTTGATGGAGATCCAACAGCACGATGGCGTGGTGGTGGATGTAGCGGGTCTCCGGCAGGGCTTCGCCGAGCTTCTGCGAGAGAGAGAGAGGTGTTGCAGGGGAGTAGGGAGGCGCCCAAGGCTGTATGTTGCTGCCCTCCCTCCCCCCTTTATATAGGCCCCCTGGGGGGGCGCCGGCCCTAGAGATGAGATCTCATGGGGGGGGGGGGGCGACGACCAAAGGGGGGGAAGGGGTGCCTTGCCCCCCAAGGCAAGGGGGAAGCCCCCCTAGGGTTCCCAACCCTAGGCGCATGGGGGGAGGCCCATGGGGGGGCGCCCAGCCCACTAGGGGCTGGTTCCCTTCCACTTTCAGCCCATGGGGCCCTCCGGGATAGGTGGCCCCACCCGGTGGACCCCCGGGACCCTTCCGGTGGTCCCGGTACAATACCGGTAACCCCCGAAACTTTCCCGGTGGCCGAAACTTGACTTCCTATATATAATTCTTCACCTCCGGACCATTTCGGAACCTCTCGTAACGTCCGGGATCTCATCCGGGACTCTGAACAACTTTTGGGTTTCCGCATACACATATCTCTACAACCCTAGCGTCACCGAACCTTAAGTGTGTAGACCCTACGGGTTCGGGAGACATGCAGACCTGACCGAGACGCCTCTCCGGTCAATAACCAATAGCGGGATCTGGATACCCATGTTGGCTCCCACATGTTCCACGATGATCTCATCGGATGAACCACGGTGTCGAGGATTCAATCAATCCCGTATGCAATTCCCTTTGTCAATCGGTATGTTACTTGCCCGAGATTCGATCGTCGGTATCCCAATACCTTGTTCAATCTCGTTACCGGCAATTCTCTTTACTCGTACCGCAATGCATGATCCCGTGACCAACGCCTTAGTCACATTGAGCTCATTATGATGATGCATTACCGAGTGGGCCCAGAAATACCTCTCCGTCACACGGAGTGACAAATCCCAGTCTCGATCCGTGCCAACCCAACAGACACTTTCGGAGATACCCGTAGTGCACCTTTATAGTCACCCAGTTACGTTGTGACGTTTGGCACACCCAAAGCACTCCTACGGTATCTGGGAGTTGCACGATCTCATGGTCTAAGGAAAAGATACTTGACATTGGAAAAGCTCTAGCAAACGAAACTACACGATCTTTTATGCTATGCTTAGGATTGGGTCTTGTCCATCACATCATTCTCCTAATGATGTGATCCCGTTATCAATGACATCCAATGTCCATAGTCAGGAAACCATGACTATCTGTTGATCAACGAGCTAGTCAACTAGAGGCTTACTAGGGACACGTTGTGGTCTATGTATTCACACATGTATTACGATTTCCGGACAATACAATTATAGCATGAATAATAGACAATTACCATGAACAAAGAAATATAATAATAACCATTTATTATTGCCTCTAGGGCATATTTCCAACAGTCTCCCACTTGCACTAGAGTCAATAATCTAGTTACATTGTGATGAATCGAACACCCATTGCGTCCTGGTGTTGATCATGTTTTGCCCTAGGGAGAGGTTTAGTCAACGGTTCTGCTACATTCAGGTCCGTATGTACTTTACAAATATCTATGTCTCCATTTTGAACACTTTCACGAATGGATTTGAAGCGACGGTTGATATGCCTGGTCTTCCTGTGAGACCTAGGCTCCTTCGCAAGGGCAATGTCTCCAGTGTTGTCACAGAAGAGAGTCATCGGGCCCGACGCATTGGGAATCACCCCTAGGTCGGTAATGAACTCCTTTATCCAGACTGCTTCCTGTGCTGCCTCCGAGGCTGCCATGTACTCCGCTTCACATGTAAATCCCGCCACGACGCTTTGCTTGCAACTGCACCAGCTTACTGCTCCTCCATTCAAAATATACACGTATCCGGTTTGTGACTTCGAGTCATCCAGATCTGTGTCGAAGCTAGCGTCGACGTAACCCTTTACGACGAGCTCTTCGTCACCTCCATAAATGAGAAACATATCCTTAGTCCTTTTTAGGTACTTCAGGATATTCTTGACCGTTGTCCAGTGTTCCATGCCGGGATTACTTTGGTATCTTCCTACCAAACTTACGGCAAGGTTTACATCAGGTCTGGTACACAGCATGGCATACATAATAGACCCTATGGCCGAGGCATAGGGGATGACACTCATCTTTTCTCTATCTTCTGCCGTGGTCGGGCATTGAGCCGTGCTCAACTGCACACCTTGCAATACAGGCAAGAACCCCTTCTTGGACTGATCCATACTGAACTTCTTCAATATCTTATCAAGGTATGTACTCTGTGAAAGACCAATGAGGCGTCTTGATCTATCTCTATAGATCTTGATGCCTAATATATAAGCAGCTTCTCCAAGGTCCTTCATTGAAAAACACTTATTCAAATAGGCCTTTATACTTTCCAAGAATTCTATATCATTTCCCATCAACAGTATGTCATCCACATATAATATGAGAAATGCTACAGAGCTCCCACTCACTTTCTTGTAAACACAGGCTTCTCCATAAGTCTGTGTAAACCCAAACGCTTTGATAATCTCATCAAAGCGAATGTTCCAACTCCGAGATGCTTGCACCAGCCCATAGATTGAGCGCTGGAGCTTGCATACTTTGTTAGCATTCTTAGGATCGACAAAACCTTCCGGCTGCATCATATACAACTCTTCCTTAAGGAAGCCGTTAAGGAATGCCGTTTTGACGTCCATCTGCCATATCTCATAATCATAGTATGCGGCAATTGCTAACATGATTCGGACGGACTTCAGCTTCGCTACGGGTGAGAAAGTCTCATCGTAGTCAAACCCTTGAACTTGTCGATAACCCTTAGCGACAAGTCGAGCTTTGTAGATGGTCACATTACCATCCGCGTCCGTCTTCTTCTTAAATATCCATTTGTTTTCTATGGCTCGCCGCTCATCGGGCAAGTCAGTCAAAGTCCATACTTTGTTTTCATACATGGATTCTATGTCGGATTTCATGGCTTCTAGTCATTTGTCGGAATCCGGGCCCGCCATCGCTTCTTCATAGTTCGAAGGTTCACCGTTGTCTAACAACATGATTTCCAGGACAGGGTTGCCGTACCACTCTGGTGCGGAACGTGTCCTTGTGGACCTACGAAGTTCAGTAACATGATCTGAAGCTTCATGATCATCATCATTAACTTCCTCCCCAGTCGGTGTAGGCACCACAGGAACATTTTCCCGCACTGCGCTACTTTCCGGTTCGGAAGGGGTGACTATCACCTCATCAAGTTCCACTTTCCTCCCACTCAATTCTTTCGAGAGAAACTCCTTCTCCAGAAAGGACCCGTTCTTGGCAACGAAGATCTTGCCTTCGGATCTGAGGTAGAATGTATACCCAATAGTTTCCTTAGGGTATCCTATGAAGACGAATTTTTCCGACTTGGGTTCGAGCTTTTCAGGTTGAAGTTTCTTGACATAAGCATCGCATCCCCAAACTTTTAGAAACGACAGCTTAGGTTTCTTCCCAAACCATAATTCATACGGTGTCGTCTCAACGGATTTCGACGGAGCCCTATTTAAAGTGAATGCGGCAGTCTCTAAAGCATAACCCCAAAATGAGAGCGGTAAATCGGTAAGAGACATCATAGATCGCACCATATCCAATAGAGTGCGATTACGACGTTCGGACACACCATTTCTCCGAGGTGTTCCAGGCGGCGTGAGTTGTGAAACTATTCCACATTTCCTTAAGTGTGCACCAAACTCGTGACTTAAATATTCTCCACCACGATCTGATCGTAAGAATTTTATTTTTCTGTCACGTTGATTCTCAACCTCACTCTGAAATTCCTTGAACTTTTCAAAGGTTTCAGACATGTGTTTCATTAGGTAGACAGACCCATATCTACTTAAGTCATCAGTGAGAGTGAGAACATAACGGTATCCTCCGCGAGCCTCAACACTCATTGGACCGCACACATCGGTATGTATGATTTCCAATAAGGCAAGGGGGAAGCCCCCCTAGGGTTCCCAACCCTAGGCGCATGGGGGGAGGCCCATGGGGGGGCGCCCAGCCCACTAGGGGCTGGTTCCCTTCCACTTTCAGCCCATGGGGCCCTCCGGGATAGGTGGCCCCACCCGGTGGACCCCCGGGACCCTTTCGGTGGTCCCGGTACAATACCGGTAACCCCCGAAACTTTCCCGATGGCCGAAACTTGACTTCCTATATATAATTCTTCACCTCCGGACCATTCCGGAACCTCTCGTGACGTCCGGGATCTCATCCGGGACTCCGAACAACTTTCGGGTTTCCGCATACACATATCTCTACAACCCTAGCGTCACCGAACCTTAAGTGTGTAGACCCTACGGGTTCGGGAGACATGTAGACATGACCGAGACGCCTCTCCGGTCAATAACCAACAGCGGGATCTGGATACCCATGTTGGCTCCCACATGTTCCACGATGATGTCATCGGATGAACCATGGTGTCGAGGATTCAATCAATCCCGTATGCAATTTGTCGGAGTAAGTGGCCACGGGTAGCCAAACCGGCTACCCCTGGCTCTTCAGAAAATTTATCAGGCCTTTGGGCCTTCAAGAACTCCAAGCATTTGGGCCGCCTTCCCGGGCCGGCTACCACTAAAAGCCGACTCCCGGAAGGCGACCCAGCCTCACCAAGTCCAAGAAGCCGGCCAAGAAGAACGCCGACTCCTAGAAGCCGGCCGAGACCACAACCGCCCCTACATAATGACGACCTGACGGGGCATGGCCATAGTGCGGCCCACGACCCCCGAAGCCCGAGGCGGGCGTGGCTACAGGAGGCCGTACGGGAGGGATGTCTCCCGTGCGACCCGGCACTGTAGCCACGCCAGCCACGGCGTCATCCACGACCCCCTCCTGTACGGCCCAAGGACTGCGGGCCCCTTCAGCCAGAGAGAAGCGTGAAGGCGGCCCGGCTTTCCCTAGTCGGCCGGGAGCATAGCCGGCCTCCGGAAGCCGGCTACTCCCTTCCTCGAAGCAGGAGCCCCATTAAGGAGACAAGACGAGGTGAGGCTACAGTGATAGCCCCCGAGGTGGCCCACTGTAGCCATGCTCACCTCGACAAAGCCCTCATCATCAGAGGCGCGGCTACAGTAAGCAGCCGCCGACAAAGCCCTAGGCGGTGGGGCCGGCCTGTCGACCAAGTAACCGGCAGCCGGCGGGACCCAGCAGCCGGCGGGACCCAGCAGCCGGCGGAGAAGCCGGCGAGCGTAGACACTGACGGCTGGGACCAGATCCCAGCCGGATTACCATTGTACCCCCGGGGGGTAGGCCTATATAAACCCCCCGGAGCACCCATGCAAAGGGTTCGCACCCAAGCATAGTTGGCACCTCTGCATGTTTGGCTCCCAAGCATAGCACACGCACACCCACCATAGATAGAGAGAAGCAAGAGCTAGCCTTGTTCTTCTTCTCCCTTGATCCCAACAGCTCTAGGAGCGATTGTAGCTACTCTTTATCGAGCTAGTGATCATGCGGAGACCCCGCAGAGCAGGACTAGGGGTGTTATCTCCTTGGAGAGCCCCGAACCTGGGTAAGATTCGCCGGCGTGCATGTCTTCGCCTCATCCCGTTTCCAGGCACCGGCGACGTTTTATTGGCTCCCACAATGATAAGCCATCCTTTGGCATATGTCGCACCAACCACCCGACACAATTCCCTTTGTCAATTGGTATGTTACTTGCCCGAGATTCGATCGTCGGTATCCCAATACCTTGTTCAATCTCGTTACCGGCAAGTCTCTTTACTCGTACCGCAATGCATGATCCCGTGACCAACGCCTTAGTCACATTGAGCTCATTATGATGATGCATTACCGAGTGGGCCCAGAGATACCTCTCCGTCACACGGAGTGACAAATCCCAGTCTCGATCCGTGCCAACCCAACAGACACTTTCGGAGATACCCGTAGTGCACCTTTATAGTCACCCAGTTACGTTGTGACGTTTGGCACACCCAAAGCACTCCTACGGTATTCGAGAGTTGCACGATCTCATGGTCTAAGGAAAAGATACTTGACATTGGAAAAGATCTAGCAAACGAAACTACACGATCTTTTATGCTATGCTTAGGATTGGGTCTTGTCCATCACATCATTCTCCTAATGATGTGATCCCATTATCAATGACATCCAATGTCCATAGTCAGGAAACCATGACTATCTGTTGATCAACGAGCTAGTCAACTAGAGGCTTACTAGGGACACGTTGTGGTCTATGTATTCACACATGTATTACGATTTCCGGACAATACAATTATAGCATGAATAATAGACAATTACCATGAACAAATAAATATAATAATAACCATTTATTATTGCCTCTAGGGCATATTTCCAACAGGACACGGGAAGGCAGCAGAAAGGCGCGGTTCTTTCGAAGGGATTCACACTGGCAGGAGGTTTCTTTGTTGTGCAGAGAAGGTATGGTTCCAACTTAACTAATTGGAAGTTGTTGATTAACTTAACAGATCTGTCATTTGTTTGCCATGGACATGTAATGCGGCACTCCAGCAGGCATTGTATTATAATGTGAAGTTCGGACAATGGATTCATTAAGTGTTTACTCTGCCAGCATTGTTTAGTCTGGTTCTGGCAACATTGTTTAGTTAGGTCATTTTTTAACTCTGCCATGTTAGCTTATTTTAGGACAGAATATTCATGGGTTAGCACACCAGCATTGTTTAGTTTGGATCTGGCAATATTGTTTAGTTAGGTCATTTTTTAACTCTGCCATGTTAGCTTATTTTAGGACAGAATATTCATGGGTTAGCACACCAGCATTGTTTACTTAGTAGTTGTTTACTTTAGAGCATGATCACAAGCGGCCTCCCAAGCCTCGCCAGCTCTCCCTCTGCGTCCAAGGGCCCAACGAGTCGACCCGCGACTACCTCACGCGATGGACCGAGCTCCGCAACTCCTGCGAGGGAGTGCATGAGGTCCAGGCCATCGAATACTTCACTACCGGGTGCCGAGAGGGCACCCTCCTCAAGCACCGACTCCTCTGCGACGAGCCCGCCACCCTCGACGAGCTACTCGTCATCGCCGACAAATACGCCACTGCCGACTCCTCCATGAAGACCGAGCTCCGAGTGGACGCCTCGGGGAAGGTAGTCGCTCCGGCTCCCAAGCAGCCGGCTGGCGACTCAAACCGGCGCCCCTACCAGAACGACCACAAGCGCAAGGGCCCCATGCCGACTTCCTCCAGTTGGCAGGTGGCCACAATTGAAGACGAGCAGCCCGAAGAGCGGCCTGCTCCCAAGAAGAAGGGAGGCCGGCCGCCCTGGCAGCCGTCCTTCTCCCACGAACAAGCACTCGATGCCCCCTGCAAGTTCCACAGCGGCGCGAAGCCGTCCAACCATACAACACGGAAATGCCACTGGCTCACCCGCATCACCAAGGGCGAAGGGATAGTGCCGCCTCCGCCTCCCGGCCCGCCGCCTCCAGCTCCCCAGCAGCCGGCGGCCCGGCCGGCAGTCGGCGCCATCCAAGACGAGTTCCCCGAAGCGCACGACGCCTACGTCGTCTTCACGAGTCAAGTCGACGACAAGCGCAGCCGACGCCGGCAACACCAAGAAGTAAACGCAGTCGCCTCTAGCACCGTCGAGTTCATGCATTGGTCGGAAAAGCCCATCAGCTGGAGCCAGGCCGACCACCCAGAGGTGATGCCTTCGCCTGGCTCCTATGCTATGGTCTTGGACGTCACCCTTGCGACGGAGAGGCGAGCTGCCAGATTTTCCCGCGTCCTGATAGACGGCGGAAGCAGTATCAACATACTGTACCGCGGCACCATGGACAAGCTGAACATCAAAGCAAAGCAGCTCATGCCGAGCCGCACTGTCTTCCATGGCATCGTACCCGGCCTATCTTGCTCTCCAATCGGTAAGATCAAAATGGATGTTCTCTTCGGAGACAAAGATCATTTTCGCCGGGAAGCAATATGGTTCGAGGTGGTGGACCTGGAGAGCCCCTATCATGCACTGCTTGGCCGACCTGCTTTGGCCAAGTTCATGGCTGTGCCCCACTATGCCTATCTGAAGATGAAGATGCCGAGCTCGAAGGGGATCATCATGGTAGCCGGCGACTACAAGAAGTCCATCGAGTGTGCCATGGCCAGCAGCCGGCTGGCCGAGTCCCTCGTGGTGGCGGAAGAGAAGAAGATGCTGGAACGGGTTGTGGCCATGGCCGGCAAGCAGCCGACCTTGTCCCCCAACCCCAAGGACTGTGATGCGCAGGGCTCCTTCCAGCCTGCAAAAGAGACGAAGAAGATACCTCTAGACCCGGAGCACCCGGAGAGGTTCGCCGTGATTGGGGCGAACTTGGACAGTAAATAGGAAGGCGAGCTCGCCGACTTCCTCCGTGAGAATCGAGACATCTTGCATGGTCCCCAAAGGACATGCCGGGTGTCCCGAAGGATTTCGCCGAGCACAAATTACATGTCCGAGCTGATGCGAAGCCGGTCAAGCAACCCCTCCGCCGACTATCAGAAGAGAAGCGAAGAATCGTGGGAGAAGAGATAGCCCGGCTCCTTGCAGCCGGCTTCATCATGGAAGTGTTCTTTCCAGAATGGCTTGCCAATCCAGTTCTGGTTTTGAAGAAGAATAACAAGTGGCGCATGTGTATAGACTACACAAGTCTGAACAAGGCCTGCCCAAAGGATCCGTTTGCTTTGCCACGGATTGACCAAGTGATAGACTCCACAGCCGGATGCGAGCTGTTGAGTTTTTTGGATGCATACTCAGGGTATCATCAGATCAAGTTGGACCCAGCTGACCACCTGAAGACTGCCTTCATCACACCCTTTGGAGCTTTCTGCTACCTGACAATGACATTCGGCTTGAGAAATGCCGGTGCCACTTTTCAGCGTTGCATGCAGAAATGTCTCTTGAAACAACTCGGCAGAAATGCCCACGTCTACGTAGACGACATTGTGGTGAAGACAGAGAAGCGCGGTACCTTGCTGGAAGACCTGAAGGAAACATTCGCCAACTTGCGCCGATTCCAGATCAAGCTCAACCCCGAGAAGTGCGTGTTCGGAGTACCAGCCGGCCAGCTGCTAGGCTTCCTGGTCTCCGAACGCGGCATTGAGTGCAACCCTGTCAAGATCAAAGCCATCAAGAGGATGGAGATACCCACCAAGCTGCGAGATGTGCAGAAGTTCACTGGCTGCTTAGCCTCCCTGAACCGTTTTATCAGCCGACTAGGAGAGAAGGCTCTCCCCCTATACCGACTCATGAAGAAGTCCACTCACTTTGAGTGGAATGATCAAGCCGACCAAGCCTTCCATGAGTTGAAGAAAATGTTGACCACTCCGCCTGTCCTGGCCGCGCCGACTGAGAAGGAGCCCATGCTCCTCTACATCGCCGCGACAAGCCGAGTCGTCAGCACTGTTGTTGTGGTCCAGCGCCTGGAGGAAGGCCGAGCCCAGCTGGTCCAGAGGCCGGTCTACTATCTCAGCGAAGTACTATCCAGCTCAAAGCAAAACTACCCTCACTACCAGAAGATGTGCTATGGGGTGTACTTCGCTGCCAAGAAATTGAAGCCCTACTTCCAAGAGCACCCCATCACGGTCGTGTGCACTGCCCCGCTCGCCGAGATCATAGGCAGCTGGGATGCATCCGGCCGGGTGGCCAAATGGGCCATTGCCTTGGCGCCTTACACGATTTTCTATCAACCCCGCACCACCATCAAGTCGCAAGCATTGGCCGACTTCCTCGTCGACTGGGCCGAGACCCAGTACCTACCGCCGGCTCCCGACTCTACCCATTGGCGGATGCACTTTGACGGGTCCAAGATGCGCACCGGCTTGGGAGCCGGCATCGTCCTTACCTCTCCCAAAGGCGACAAGCTCAAGTACACGCTGCAGATCCACTTCGCCGCCTCCAACAACGTGGCCGAGTACGAGGCGCTCGTACATGGGCTCCGGCTAGCCAAAGAGCTCGGCATACGCCGGATCCTGTGCTACGACGACTCCGACTTAGTGGTCCAGCAATCATCTGGCGTTTGGGACGCCAAGGACGCGAACATGGCGAGCTACCGCTTCCTCGTCCAGCAGATGAGCGGACACTTCGAAGGGTGTGAGTTCCTTCATGTGCCAAGGGCCGACAACGACCAAGCAGATGCCCTAGCACGGATCGGCTCCACCCGACAAGCCATACCGACTGGCGTCTCCCTCCAGCGCCTCCTCAAGCCGTCCATCAAGCCGTCTCCAGAGTCGGATTCCATCTTCGTACCTCCTGCGCCAGAAACAGCCGGACCCGGCTCAAGAAATCCCGCAGGCGGCGCGGGGACTTCGACGAGTGCCCCGGGAACTGACGTAGTCGCACCCGGCCCAGGGACCTCAGAGCCTGGCCCAGGGACTGCAGCAGTCGGCCCGGGTACTGCAACGACGCAAGAAGTGGTGGTCGACCCCAACGCAACACCCAACCCACCCACCCGAGTCATGGTGGCCACGATAACAGCAGAAGAAGTCACAGCTCCCTCATGGGCCCAGCCCATCCTCAAGTTCCTAGTCAGCAGAGAGCTGCCGACTGATGAGATCGCAGCAAGACTAGTGCAACGACGAGCCGCAGCATACACAATAATCAACAGGGAGCTGGTGAAGCGCAGCGTTACTAGAGTCTTCCAGCGTTGCGTCGAGCCAGAAAAAGGAGTGGCAATCCTCAAAGACATCCACCAAGGCGAATGCGGCCACCACGCCGCCTCAAGATCCCTCGTGGCCAAGGCTTTCCGCCATGGGTTCTTCTGGCCGACTGCCTTGGAGGATGCTAAAGAAATAGTCAAGACCTGCAGAGGATGTCAAGTCTTCAGTTCCAAACAACACCTGCCGGCTTCTGCCCTCAAGACCATTCCCCTCACCTGGCCTTTCGCCGTCTGGGGACTGGACATGGTGGGCCCTTTCAAGACGGCCCGCGGTGGCTTGACACATCTACTCGTTGCTGTGGACAAGTTCACAAAGTGGATCGAAGCCAAGCCCATCAAGAAGCTGAACGGGCCGACTGCCGTGACATTCATCACCGACATCACTACTCGGTACGGCGTGCCGCACAGCATCATCACCGACAACGGCACGAACTTCGCCAAAGGCGCACTGGCACGTTTCTGCGCGACACAGGGCATCCGACTGGACTTAGCGTCCGTTGCCCACCCGCAGTCAAACGGCCAGGTCGAGCGAGCAAATGGACTTATCCTCTCCGGCATCAAGCCCCGACTGGTTGTACCACTGGAGCGATCGGCCGGCTGCTGGCTCGAAGAGCTGCCGGCTGTCCTCTGGAGTCTGCGCACTACACCCAACAAGTCAACCGGCTTCACTCCATTCTTCCTCGTGTACGGTGCCGAGGCTGTCATCCCAACAGACATCGAGTTCGACTCGCCTCGGATCACCATGTACACGGAGGAGGAAGCCAAAGAAGCAAGAGAAGACGGCGTCGACCTACTGGAAGAAGGCCGGCTGTTAGCCCTCAGCCGGTCCGCCATCTACCAGCAAGGCCTGCGCCGCTACTACAACCGCAAGGTCAAGCCAAGATCCTTCCAAGAGGGCGACCTTGTGCTCCGGCTGATCCAGCGAACAGCCGGCCAGCACAAGCTCTCGGCCCCTTGGGAAGGCCCCTTCGTCGTCAGCAAGGCACTCGGCAACGACTCCTACTACTTGATCGACGCGCAAAAGCCAAGAGCACGCAAGAGAGACGACTCCGGCAAGGAGTCGGAGCGACCATGGAACGCAAACCTCCTAAGACGATTTTACAGCTGAAAAGCAGTATGTATCACGCTACCCCTTTTGTATTAAGTTACAAACCAACAGGCCCCCCGAACAGTACTCGGGGACTGCCTTTTATTTATCTATGGATGACGAGTGTCATATCCATGAATGTCTTATTACATTTTGAATTCTTGTCCGGCACCGGGTCCGACTAGTCGGCCCGGGGACTGGCCGCCTTAAGCTATATTATAAGTTCTTCCCGAAGTCAGCAAAGTAGTGCGCCGGCTCCCCAGTCCTCTCTTGTTGAAAGTCGCAGCTCAAAGAACTGACTGTCCGACTAGCAAGAGAGAAGACAGAAAGGACGCCCACACGAAAACGGCTAAGGAACAACTAACCTATATAGCAAAAAGACGGCCTCCATATACGCCTGCCGACTGTCACAACAGCCGGCTGGCCGGCTTCCTAAAAACTTAGCTTAAGTCCGACCGAGCTAAAAGTACTTCCCCCTCCCCAATCGGCCAGGCACTCCCCGGCTACAGATTGCAGAGCAACTGTTTGACTAGGGAGACGGCAACCAAGGGAGGGCGGCAAAGGAAAAAAGCAGAAGGACAAAAAGCAAAAGTACAAGGAAAGACCGATTGCATAACTTATATACATAAAAGCCCCCGATAGGCGGCAACAGACTTGAGTTTCAATACACCCAGTGGGTGGAACTGCGCAGACTTAACCAAAAACATTGTTCAAAAGTAACAAGACAGGAAACAAAAGAAAGAAGACAAAGGCGCGAAGGCCGAGTTGGTCGGTGAAGGCAGCTCGCCGGCTGAAGGAGTGGCCGCCTAGCTGGTCCCGGCTTGACCGCCTCCCGCAACAGGAGACGCACTCGCACGCAGCGTAGTGCTGGAGGCGCGGTCAGGCTGGCCGGCTGCTCCACCAGCCGGCTCGACGTCTTCACCCTCCTCCTCCTCCTCTTCGCCCTCGTCGCTGGAGTCGATCTCCTCCGCCGAGTCCTCGCCGTACGCCGGGTCCAGCCCGAACCAATCTTCCGGCTGGGCGACTCCATTGTCGTCCACCTCGGGGGCGAAGACGTTGGTGTCGGTGTAGTCGGCGATCGCCGAAGCTCGCCGAATGATGGCCGGCCGCGCCGGCTCCAGCTCCGCGTCGGCTTGCTGCCGCCAGGTGGCCAGCTGGTCCAGATTCAGGCCTGGGTACCAGGCCTTGACGAACTCCAGCGCCCGCCCGGCGCCGGAGCGAGCCGCTGACGCCTTCCAAGCCTCGAAGCGCCCGACGGCCACCTCCAGCCAGTCGGCGGTCCGACTGGGAGTGCGCGGGATCACTTGGCCGGGCCAGAGGGCGGCCAGGACCTGCGACCCGGCACGCTGAAGCCGGCGGAGCAGCCTGTGAGCCGGCTGGATACGAGCCTGGATCGCCAGGAGCTGCTCCTCCAGCGAGCGGCCGGCAGTCGGCGAAATCTCGAAGCCGGCTTGCCTCTTCTCCTGGCGACGAGCTTCGATGGCCTGGTTGGCGGCAGTGGAATAGCCGGGGAAGTACTCTGCGCAGAAAAGAAAAGAAGAACCCCAAGTCAGAAAAACAAGTCAAAATGACAGATGGCAAGAAAGGACGAAGGGGTAGACGACTTACCGTCAACCAGATCCTCAATCTGGCCATAGCCGGAGACCAGAGTCTGCCTGGCTTCGTCCCAGGCGACCGCCTCCGTCTCGAACTCGGCCTGGAGGGCGGCTTCGCGGTCCTGCGCGGCCTTCAGCGCCGCCTTGTGGCTTTCCTCCTGGTCGGCCAGCTTCTTGACCAGGCGGTCGCGCTCCTGCACCAAGGCGGCGAGCTCCGCGTCCTTGGCACGAAGAGCAGTCTGGGACTCCCCCAGCTGTGCCCTCAGACTGGCGTTGGCCGCTGCAGAGACAGAAGAAGAAGAACGATGAGAAATCATCAAGGAAGATCCGAGCCGACTGCTCAGCAGTCGGCCCGAATCTCGGGGACTACACCCAGTGGGTGCGCTGACGCGCCCCCACATGAGATAGAGATCAAGTCACATACCTCGGCTTTCAGTGAGATCGGCGGTCTTCTGCGTCAGCTCCCGAGCCTGGGAGTTGAAGGCGGCCGCTCGGAGGTTGTGATAGTCCTGCAAGATGGACAGAAGATCGACGTGAGAACGAAAGCAACGATGAGAAATCATCAAGGAAGATCCGAGCCGACTGCTCAGCAGTCGGCCCGAATCTCGGGGACTACACCCAGTGGGTGCGCTGACGCGCCCCCACGAGAGAAATCAAGAAGAAGATGAGAATACTAACCCGGATGGCAGCCCGCGTGGCGAGGAATTCGTCGGTGAACTGCCGCAGCGCCGCGGCTTGGCCCTGGAGCCGGGTCCGGACGTCTTGCGCGGCGATGTTCACTACGGCTGTCCCTCCGCCTGGCGTCCACCCGGAGGTAGCGCTGGCCGCCTCCGCGTCTCGGGCCGACGAGCTGGAGCCCACGGCCGGCCGTGGCTCCGACGCCGCTTTCTGCGGCTCCGACGCGGCCTTCCCTGCGCGCCGGCTTGGCGGAACCCGGACCGCCACCGCAGCTCCCGCGGCCGGCTCGCCTTCCGCCGACTGTGCGGGCGCAGGCTCAGTCTGGCCGCCTTGGGCCGCCCTAGTCGGAGGAGTCGGCCCCGGCGCCTCCCTCACGAAGATGACGTCGTCGCCGCTCCCGCCCAGACCCGGCTGGGAACCGCTGGCTCCCCCTGGCGAGGGATCCGCGTCCCCGGGCGCCATGGCGCGCAGGGGGGTGACCATCAAGGCCTCCCCTGCCGCCGCTTCGGCCTCGGCCTCTGCCTGGGCCTTGGCTGCAGCCTCGGCGAGCGCCTTCGCCGCCTCCTCGTCCCGAGCTGCCTGGGCGGCGGCTGCCTTCCGTGCCTCCGCCTCCCGCGCTTCCTGCTCCTCCCGCACCTCCCGCGCGTTCCTTTCCGTCGCCTCCAGGAGGGCGGCGCGGGGATCTACGCGGCGGGTGGTGCTCCCAGAGCCCCCTGGCGACTCGACAACGGAGCCGGCGGCCGCCCGCTCGAGTGACAGTGGAGCTCTGATCAAAGAAAAGAAGACAAAGGTTCAGAAGACCACCCAAGAAAAGAAAGAAGGAGAATACACAGAAAGAAAGAAAGCTTACGCTGACACAGCCTGCGGCTGCTTCACCACTTTGCGGAAGCGAGCCGCCTTCGCGGCCGCTTCTTCCCGCCTGGTGGCTGCCGCCCCACCCCTCGGCTTCTTCGTCCGGCTACCGAACATGCCCTGGGTGGCGCGACGTTTCTGGCCTCTACCCCGAGCAGGCTGCGCGCCGGAGGAGCCCGCGCCGCGTCCGGAGGCTGGCTGGCGGGGCGGGACGACTTCGGCTTCGTCCTCGTCCGGCCAATCGTCGAAGGTCGCGGAGAACCCGGCGCCGCCTGCTTCGCCGCCGGCTTGGCCACCAGCCGGCTCGGCGGCTTCCTCCATATGGACCGCCCCCAGATCGGGGTCCTCCTGGTCGTGCTCGGTCCGGTCGGGGACGAAGCGGCGCTCCACGTCCGCCCCGCTGGCCGGCCGAAGCAGAGGATTCTGTCAAAAAGCGAGCCGACTGAGTTAGAGTCGGCCCAGAGGAACTCGGCGACAAAGCTGAGAGAGAAAGAGAGAAAAAGAGAAGGGGAGCGTACCGTAGGCGGAGGATTGGCGCGGCTATATGGCTCCTTGCCGAATTGCCAGTCGTCGGGAAGCTGGCAGTTGGCGAGGTAGTTCACCATGTCGGCCGCGTCGGCCTGCGGCATCTCCTTGGTGCACATCCGGCTCGGATCGAGCTGGCCGCTCATCTGACAGATCAGATGAGGCCGGCTCTGGAGCGGGAGGACCCGGCGCGTGACGAACGCGGCCAGAAGGTCGGGCCCCGTCAGGCCCTCCGTCTGGACCATCACCCGCAGGCGGGCGATGGCGGCGTTTCCTCCCTGCGACAGCGTCACCGCCCGGAAGGACCACTGGGGCAGCCTCCCCGCCGGCGGGCCGGCTACGTAAGCCGGCAGGTTGACGTAGTCGCCCCGTGGAGCGATGTTCCGCACGTAGAAGTATGATTTCTGCCACTTCTTCACCGATTGGATCAGCGTGATGACGGGGAAGGGGTTGTCGGCGCCCGATCTCCGCGACGCGATGAAGGCGCCAGTGTGGGCCGGCACGCCCTGGCTGCGCGTACCCAGCTTCGACTGGAAGAACTCCCCCCAGAGCTCAAGGGTGGGGAGGACGCCGAGATAGCCCTCGCACAGGGTGACGAAGGCCGACAGCAGCACCACCGCGTTGGGGGTGAGGTGGTGCGGCTGGAGCTGATAGAAGTCCAGCCAGGTGCGGAAGAAGGCGCTCACTGGCAAGCCGAAGCCGCGCAGGAAGTGCGAGCGGAAGACCACCCGCTCGCCATCCCGCGGCGCCGGCCTGATTTCTTTCTCCGGCGCGAGGCGGACCTCCACTTTGTCCACACTGGGTAGACGCCGTGTGTCGCGGAGGAAGTCGATGTGGTCGTTGTGGACGATGGAGCCATCCCAATCCCCGCCACGCTGCTCTACGTGGGGAGGCATGGCGGAAGCTAGCACGGCGGCGGAGGAGCGTGCGGAGGAAGAGCGCGGCGGCGAGGCGCTGTTGCGAGAACGAGCAAGGCGAGAAGACGAAGGGAGTAGGAGGAGCGTGCGAGGGTCTGCCGCCCTCCACCTCCCCCTACTTATAGCCTCACGCGGCCGAAGAGGCCGGACGTGGGGGAGACGTGGGATTAACTGCGCCCACTCCCCCACGTCTCGCGTTTATTACGCATAAGTGCGAGCCGAAACGGCCGCACGGAACGTGCGGGCGGTTCCGGGATACAAAAGATCCGCGCCTGGGCCGGGGCGCGGACGTGGCGGGCCCCCTCTCTGCGGCAACGTCCCGTCTCGCGCGTGGGCTGGCAGGCTTTCCGGCTACGTGGCGCGCCGTCGGCCCGCGGCCGGCCCGCGGCCCGGCGCACATGCCAGCGGATTCCCGCCCTCCGACTCCAGAAGATTTCGGCTCAGGCGACGTGCCTGACCAAGGCCGGCTCCCAGCTGCCGGCTTGTCGCGATGGGAAGCTGTTCGAGCTTCTCGAACCCTACTCCACCTCGAAGCCCGATCAGCTTCGGGGACTACTGTCGGAGTAAGTGGCCACGGGTAGCCAAACCGGCTACCCCTGGCTCTTCAGAAAATTTATCAGGCCTTTGGGCCTTCAAGCACTCCAAGCATTTGGGCCGCCTTCCCGGGCCGGCTACCACTAAAGCCGACTCCCGGAAGGCGACCCAGCCTCACCGACTCCAAGAAGCCGGCCAAGAAGAACGCCGACTCCTAGAAGCCGGCCGAGACCACAACCGCCCCTACATAACGACGACCTGACGGGGCATGGCCACAGTGCGGCCCACGACCCCCGAAGCCCGAGGCGGGCGTGGCTACAGGAGGCCGTACGGGAGGGATGTCTCCCGTGCGACCCGGCACTGTAGCCACGCCAGCTACGACGTCATCCACGACCCCCTCCTGTACGGCCCAAGGACTGCGGGCCCCTTCAGCCAGAGAGAGGCGTGAAGGCGGCCCGGCTTTCCCTAGTCGGCCGGGAGCATAGCCGGCCTCCGGAAGCCGGCTACTCCCTTCCTCGAAGCAGGAGCCCCATTAAGGAGACAAGACGAGGTGAGGCTACAGTGATAGCCCCCGAGGCGGCCCACTGTAGCCATGCTCACCTCGACAAAGCCCTCATCATCAGAGGCGCGGCTACAGTAAGCAGCCGCCGACAAAGCCCTAGGCGGTGGGGCCGGCCTGTCGACCAAGTAACCGGCAGCCGGCGGGACCCACCAGCCGGCGGGACCCAGCAGCCGGCGGAGAAGCCGGCGAGCGTAGACACTGACGGCTGGGACCAGATCCCAGCCGGATTACCATTGTACCCCTGGGGGGTAGGCCTATATAAACCCCCCGGAGCACCCATGCAAAGGGTTCGCACCCAAGCATAGTTGGCACCTCTGCATGTTTGGCTCCCAAGCATAGCACACGCACACCCACCATAGATAGAGAGAAGCAAGAGCTAGCCTTGTTCTTCTTCTCCCTTGATCCCAACAGCTCTAGGAGCGATTGTAGCTACTCTTTATCGAGCTAGTGATCATGCCGAGACCCCGCAGAGCAGGACTAGGGGTGTTATCTCCTCGGAGAGCCCCGAACCCGGGTAAGATTCACCGGCGTGCATGTCTTCGCCTCATCCCGTTTCCAGGCACCGGCGACATTTTATTGGCTCCCACAATGATAAGCCATCCTTTGGCATATGTCGCACCAACCACCCGACACAATTCCCTTTGTCAATTGGTATGTTACTTGCCCGAGATTCGATCGTCGGTATCCCAATACCTTGTTCAATCTCGTTACCGGCAAGTCTCTTTACTCGTACCGCAATGCATGATCCCGTGACCAACGCCTTAGTCACATTGAGCTCATTATGATGATGCATTACCGAGTGGGCCCAGAGATACCTCTCCGTCACACGGAGTGACAAATCCCAGTCTCGATCCGTGCCAACCCAACAGACACTTTCGGAGATACCCGTAGTGCACCTTTATAGTCACCCAGTTACGTTGTGACGTTTGGCACACCCAAAGCACTCCTACGGTATCCGAGAGTTGCACGATCTCATGGTCTAAGGAAAAGATACTTGACATTGGAAAAGATCTAGCAAACGAAACTACACGATCTTTTATGCTATGCTTAGGATTGGGTCTTGTCCATCACATCATTCTCCTAATGATGTGATCCCGTTATCAATGACATCCAATGTCCATAGTCAGGAAACCATGACTATCTGTTGATCAACGAGCTAGTCAACTAGAGGCTTACTAGGGACACGTTGTGGTCTATGTATTCACACATGTATTACGATTTCCGGACAATACAATTATAGCATGAATAATAGACAATTACCATGAACAAAGAAATATAATAATAACCATTTATTATTGCCTCTAGGGCATATTTCCAACAGGACACGGGAAGGCAGCAGAAAGGCGCGTTGCTTTCGAAGGGATTCACACTGGCAGGAGGTTTCTTTGTTGTGCAGAGAAGGTATGGTTCCAACTTAACTAATTGGAAGTTGTTGATTAACTTAACAGTTCTGCCATTTGTTTGCCATGGACATGTAATGCGGCACTCCAGCAGGCATTGTATTATAATGTGAAGTTCGGACAGTGGATTCATTAAGTGTTTACTCTGCCAGCATTGTTTAGTCTGGTTCTCGCAACATTGTTTAGTTAGGTCATTTTTTAACTCTGCCATGTTAGCTTATTTTAGGACAGAATATTCATGGGTTAGCACACCAGCATTGTTTAGGTTGGATCTGGCAATATTGTTTAGTTAGGTCATTTTTTAACTCTGCCATGTTAGCTTATTTTAGGACAGAATATTCATGGGTTAGCACACCAGCATTGTTTACTTAGTAGTTGTTTACTTTAGAGCATGATCTGAATTTTAGTATAAAGTAATCTAGCCTATCATTGTAAGCAAGTCACTGTTATGTAATTCATTTTGTTAATACTCTTTTTTCAGGAAGGTAAAAACCGTGGACTAGTAGAATGGATTGATCCATCTTGGCCCACTACCCTTGAGAATGCACTGTCCAAGTTGTGGTCTATGTATGAACAGAGTAAGATGGACAGAAATGAGGAATGTCTGATGCATTCATTTACTGTTCATGACCTGACACAAGAGAAGAAGAAACTCCAGGCCAGCTATGAGAAGTTGGTTGAAGATGTCAACGCACTTATGGATGCCCAGGAGCAGAGGGCAGTGATAGAAAGGAAAGATGCTGAAACAACCAAGTTGTAGGAGAAGTATGACACTTTGAAGAACATAGCAGCTGCTCAAGGTACTGTCATTAGGAACATGAAGTTGAAGCTAGCTGAAGAGAAGAAGAATTCGCAGATCCACATTGATGAGCTCAAGAAGACCGTTGAAGAGAGCAATGTGAAGCTGGAGGGGATCAAGGCCATCATAAATGGAAAAGCAGTGCAAGAGAAGAATGGGCAATATCATTTGGCATTTGTTGACCTTTTGCAGGGTGTGGTTTGGCATTTGTTGTAATGATAGTAGTTTAAATTCTATTAACTATGAGTACTCCTGAACTAGTGCTGAATGTGGTGCTATTTGAACTAGTGCTGAATGTCAAACTATGATTATGTATGGAGTTGAACTAGTGCTGAATTTGGTGGTATTTAGAGCTGGTTAATGTTATCTTAAGTAATCTGTTTGTAATTGATGATTTTTGCTTTAGTATGTTCCTGTTCAACTGATGATTCTGAGTTAAGTAGGGTCAATTAGGGTTGTTTTTGGCTTTTTATCGACGCCGAGGCTTCAAGTAGGGTCAATTAGGGTTGTTTTTGGCTTTTTATCGACACCGAGGCTTCAAGTAGGGTCAATTAGGGTTGTTTTTGGCTTTTTGTCGATGTCGAGGCATCAAGTAGGCCAAGTTAGGGTTTTTGGCTTTTTTATTGACGCCGAGGCATCAAGTAGGCCAAGTTAGGGTTTTTGGCTTTTTACCGACTCCGAGGCATCAAGTAGGCCAAGTTAGGGTTTTTGGCTTTTTATCGACACCGAGGCTTCAAGTAGGGTCAATTAGGGTTGTTTTTGGCTTTTTGTCGATGTCGAGGCATCAAGTAGGCCAAGTTAGGGTTTTTGGCTTTTTATCGACTCCGAGGCATCAAGTAGGCCAAGTTAGGGTTTTTGGCTTTTTATCGACGCCGAGGCATCAAGTAGGGTCAAGTGATGGTTTTTTGGCTTTTTATCAACACCGAGGCTTCAAGTAGGGTCAATTAGGGTTGTTTTTGGCTTTTTGTCGATGTCGAGGCATCAAGTAGGCCAAGTTAGGGTTTTTGGCTTTTTGTCGACGCCGAGGCATCAAGTAGGCATCAAGAATATCACAACATCATGACTATCACAGCATCAAGAGTATCACAGCATCAAGAGTATCACAGCATCAGCAGTACTACTAGAATGCCATAATTTGACACAAAATGATCATAACAGTTCCATAACTGGAGTAATAGAATTCAAGAGTAGCATAACTGGAGTAGCAGAACAACACAACATAGTTTCACAACACAACTAAAATGCCATAGTTTGATACAACATCAACACAACCAAATCACCATCATCACCATTTTGCACCAGAGGCAGTCAAGTAATCCTTCATTCTGTTGCTGGGCTTCCTGGCTCTCTGGGAACCATCACTTGGTCTTGGAGGCATGAAAGCTAACCTTGGTCCCTTCGCAGCAGCTGATGAAGATCTGGTTGCTGGTGCCTTACCCTTGGGAGCAGATGATGAAGATTTACTGGCTGCTGCCTTACACTTGGGAGCAGCAGCAGATGTTGCCCTCCTTGCTGGAGCTGGACTAGCAGCAGATGTTGCCCTCCTTGATGATCCACCAGCAGTGGCAGCAGCAGAGGCTGCAGTCCTTGCTGGAGCTGGACTAGCAGCAGATGTTGCCCTCCTTGATGATCCACCAGCAGTGGCAGCTACAGAGGCTGCACTTGCTGGAGCTGGTGTGCTTCTACTATCAGGTGGGTAAGAGCTGGTGCTTGGCTGCAATGAAACAAGTAGTTTAACATTAGTAAGCAACAAAGTAACAACAAATTGAGTCTTTCTCATAGCAGAGTGGTTACCTGATGTTTGTTCTTTCTCATAGCAAGTGCAGGCTTTAGAGCATCATGGCAATTGGTGTACCTATGGCCCACCTTTTTACAGTTGGAGCAGGTAATTGAGGCCATTCTTGAAGTGTCTTTGGGAGCTGGCTTCTCAAATTGGCCCTTTCTCCTCTTAGTCTGTGCTCTGCCCTTGTGTTCTTTGAAAACAGGAGCCTCAATGTCCAAACTATCTGTCCTTGGCCACATGTCAGGGCCAGGTACATGATATATTATAGGACTGTAAGCTGCCAGGTACATAGGTTTTTTGAAGAAATCATCAACAAAGTCCTCTGGCTGAAGCTTAGCCTTGTGTATGGCAGAAACAACATGATTGCAAGGAACTACTGTCATATCCCACTTCTTACAACCACAAGTCCTATGTGCTAGGTTGACAGCATATGTTCTCTCCTCACTAGTAACTTGGTAAAGGTTGGGGCCAACCATCAATGATTGGCAGTTTCTAGACCACTTCTTTGCTTCCTCCAATTTCTCTGCATATGTTGGACAAATCTCCCATCTGACAATCTGAGTCTTGGTTCTATTTGCATTAAACTTGACCATTAATTTTGTTCTAATTCCATCAACTATGGTCCTTATTGGCTTAGCCCTGACATCTAGAACCCACTTGTTGAAAACCTCACTAAAGTTGTTAACTACCAAATCTGTTTTGCAATTTGTGTCCATGGCATGTCTGGCCCAAGTGTGCTTTGGGATTTTACTAAGCCAAGCCCATGCTGCCTCACACTCTCTCTTCAACTCATCCATTGCAACATTATAACCATGTTCAGTGTATGAGTAACTTGCTTCATCCATGTATTTCTTTAATTCTGGCCCTCTAAACCCAGCATTTTGAAAGTTTTGGTAAATGTGTCTGAGGCAAAACCTTTGTGGACAATTGGGAAAGACTCTGTTTATGGCTTTAAGCAGGCCCTGTGTGAATTTAAGTTAAGCTAACTTAGTGACTACACCTAAATGATTGTGTAACTACTACAAAGAACTAACTGATTGTGTACAAAAAGTAGCTACACCTAAATGCAACTAACTACTAGAAAGAACTAAATGAAAGCTAGCACAAGTGGATTTCATTACCTTCTGCCTATCAGAAATTATTGTGTAGTTGCCCAACTTCCCAGATTGGCCACCTAGTGCTACCTTCAGCTGATACATAAACCAAGTCCAGGAATCTGTGTCCTCCTTATCAACAATTCCAAATGCAATGGGAAATATATTATTGTTCCCATCTCTTCCAGTAGCAGCAAGGATCTGTTGACCAGTAGTGAGCTTTATGAAGCATCCATCCAGACCTATAACAAGTTAACACATTAGGCAAACTATTTCAAAACACACATTATTCAAACACACATTAGATACCAAGGAATTACCTATGAATGGTCTGCAGCCACTGAGAAACCCTTCTTTGCATCCATTTAGGCAATAGAATAATGCATGAAACCTAGGGTTTGTGCTTGGATGCTCCCTCAAATGTCTTGTTGTCACTATACACCTTGAACCTGCATTAGTATCTAGCACAACCTGCAAATAATCCCTAATCCTGGTGTACTGGGCCTTCTGATCTCCTAACACAACTTTCTTTGCTGCCTTCTTAGCCCTGTATGCCATGTGGGTTGATATTTCCACTCCATATTTGCTCTTTGCAGTGTTAATTATAGTAGTGATTGTTGTGCATGGGTCATTTCTGATTGCTTCCTCACAAAACTTTGCAACCCACTTAGCAGTAATGTGTTCTCTGACACAGAAGGACAAGTGTGCACCACATACTGCTTCCTTATGGTAAAAGTCTTCTCATTTGCAATCTGAGAAGCTGCTATATAAAAAGGGCATGTCTCATCTATGCATTGTGCTATAACCCTGTCACTGCAATTTCTATGGTACTCATAGTTCCTGTTCTGTGCAATGTGCATTGTTTGAAGTGCATTCCTGAACTGGTACACATCAATGAAGCAAAGATGCTTCACAAATTGCTCAGCTGGGTGAGCTCTCTTCTCATCATACCATAACCTTTCCTTCATCTTCTTAGCTCTGCTTTTCCTGCCATTGGGCATAACATATGCCAATGCCTCTGCACCATCATCATCTTCCACACCCAAGTCCATTGGTTTCTTGTCTTCATCAGAAGATGGTATGCAGTCCTTGTTGGGAATCGTAGCATAATTTAAAATTTTCCTACGCTCACCAAGATGCATCTATGGAGTATACTAGCAACAAGGGGAAAGGAGTGCATCTACATACCCTTGTAGATCGCGAGCGGAAGCGTTCCAGTGAACGTGGATGACGGAGTCGTACTCACCGTGATCCAAATCACCGATGACCGAGTGCCGAACGGACGGCACCTCCGCGTTCAACACACGTACGGTGCAGCGACATCTCCTCCTTCTTGATCCAGCAAGGGGGAAGGAGAGGTTGATGGAGATCCAGCAACACGACGGCGTGGTGGTGGATGTAGCGGGTCTCGGCAGGGCTTCGCCGAGCTTCTGCGAGACGGAGAGGTGCAACAGGGGAGGAGGGAGGCGCCCAAGGCTGAGATGTTGCTGCCCTCCCTCCCCCCTTTATATAGGCCCCCTGGGAGGGGGGGGGGGGCGCCGGCCAAGATCCCATCTGGATGGGGGGCGGCGGCCAGGGGGGTGCCTTGCCCCCCAAGGCAAGTGGGAAGCCCCCCCACCCTAGGGTTTCCAACCCTAGGCGCATGGGGGGAGGCCCATGGGGGGGCGCCCAGGCCACTAGGGGCTGGTTCCCTTCCCACTTCAGCCCACGGGGCCCTCCGGGATAGGTGGCCCCACCCGGTGGACCCCCGGGACCCTTCCGGTGGTCCCGGTACAATACCGGTAACCCCCGAAACTTTCCCGGTGGCCGAAACTTGACTTCCTATATATAATTCTTTACCTCCGGACCATTCCGGAACTCCTCGTGACGTCCGGGGTCTCATCCGGGACTCCGAACAACTTTCGGGTTTCCGCATACACATATCTCTACAACCCTAGTGTCACCGAACCTTAAGTGTGTAGACCCTACGGGTTCGGGAGACATGCAGTCATGACCGAGACGCCTCTCCGGTCAATAACCAACAGCGGGATCTGGATACCCATGTTGGCTCCCACATGTTCCACGATGAACTCATCGGATAAACCACGGTGTCGAGGATTCAATCAATCCCGTATGCAATTCCCTTTGTCAATCGGTATGTTACTTGCCCGAGATTCGATTGTCGGTATCCCAATACCTTGTTCAATCTCGTTACCGGCAAGTCTCTTTACTCGTACCGCAATGCATGATCCCTTGACGAACGCCTAAGTCACATTGAGCTCATTATGCTGATGCATTACCGAGTGGGCCCAGAGATACCTCTCCGTCACACGGAGTGACAAATCCCAGTCTCGATCCGTGCCAACCCAACAGACACTTTCGGAGATACCCGTAGTGCACCTTTATAGTCACCCAGTTAAGTTGTGACGTTTGGCACACCCAAAGCACTCTTATGGTATCCGGGAGTTGCACGATCTCATGGTCTAAGGAAAAGATACTTGACATTGGAAAAGCTCTAGCAAACGAAACTACACGATATTTTATGCTATTCTTAGGATTGGGTCTTGTCCATCACATCATTCTCCTAATGATGTGATCCCGTTATCAACGACATCCCATGTCCATAGTCAGGAAACCATGACTATCTGTTGATCAACGAGCTAGTCAACTAGAGGCTTACTAGGGACACGTTGTGGTCTATGTATTCACACATGTATTACGATTTCCGGACAATACAATTATAGCATGAACAATAGACAATTATCATGAACAAAGAAATATAATAATAACCATTTATTATTGCCTCTAGGGCATATTTCCAACACTCTCCCACTTGCACTAGAGTCAATAATCTAGTTACATTGTGATGAATCGAACACCCATTGCGTCCTGGTGTTGATCATGTTTTGCCCTAGGGAGAGGTTTAGTCAACGGATCTGCTACATTCAGGTCCGTATGTACTTTACAAATATCTATGTCTCCATTTTGAACACTTTCACGAATGGAGTTGAAGCGACGCTTGATATGCCTGGCCTTCCTGTGAAACCCGGGCTCCTTCGCAAGGGCAATAGTTCCAGTGTTGTCACAGAAGAGAGTCATCGGGCCCGACGCATTGGGAATCACCCCTAGGTGGGTAATGAACTCCTTCATCCAGACTGCTTCCTGTGCTGCCTCCGAGGCTGCCATGTACTCCGCTTCACATGTAGATCCCGCCACGACGCTTTGCTTGCAACTGCACCAGCTTACTGCTCCTCCATTCAAAATATACACGTATCCGGTCTGTGACTTCGAGTCATCCAGATCTGTGTCGAAGCTAGCGTCGACGTAACCCTTTACGACGAGCTCTTCGTCACCTCCATAAACGAGAAACATATCCTTAGTCCTCTTCAGGTACTTCAGGATATTCTTGACCGCTGTCCAGTGTTCCATGCCGGGATTACTTTGGTACCTTCCTACCAAACTTACGGCAAGGTTTACATCAGGTCTGGTACACAGCATGGCATACATAATAGACCCTATGGCCGAGGCATAGGGGATGACACTCATCTTTTCTCTATCTTCTGCCGTGGTCGGGCATTGAGCCGTGCTCAACTGCACACCTTGCAATACAGGCAAGAACCCCTTCTTGGACTGATCCATATTGAACTTCTTCAATATCTTGTCAAGGTATGTACTTTGCGAAAGACCAATGAGGCGTCTCGATCTATCTCTATAGATCTTGATGCCTAATATATAAGCAGCTTCTCCAAGGTCCTTCATTGAAAAACACTTATTCAAATAGGCCTTTACTCTCCAAGAATTCTATATCAATTCCCATCAACAGTATGTCATCCACATATAATATGAGAAATGCTACAGAGCTCCCACTCACTTTCTTGTAAACACAGGCTTCTCCATAAGTCTGTGTAAACCCAAACGCTTTGATCATCTCATCAAAGCGAATGTTCCAACTCCGAGATGCTTGCACCAGCCCATAGATTGAGCGCTGAAGCTTGCATACTTTGTTAGCATTCTTAGGATCGACAAAACCTTCCGGCTGCATCATATACAACTCTTCCTTAAGGAAGCCGTTAAGGAATGCCGTTTTGACGTCCATCTGCCATATCTCATAATCATAGTATGCGGCAATTGCTAACATGATTCGGACGGACTTCAGCTTCGCTACGGGTGAGAAAGTCTCATCGTAGTCAACCCCTTGAACTCGTCGATAACCCTTCGCGACAAGTCGAGCTTTGTAGATGGTCACATTACCATCCGCGTCCGTCTTCTTCTTATAGATCCATTTGTTTTCTATGGCTCGCCAATCATCGGGCAAGTCAGTCAAAGTCCATACTTCGTTTTCATACATGGATCCTATCTCGGATTTCATGGCTTCTAGCCATTTGTCGGAATTCGGGCCCGCCATCGCTTCTTCATAGTTCGAAGGTTCACCGTTGTCTAACAACATGATTTCCAGGACAGGGTTGCCGTACCACTCTGGTGCGGAACGTGTCCTTGTGGACCTACGAAGTTCAGTAACTTGATCTGAAGCTTCATGGTCATCATCATTAACTTCCTCCCCAGTCGGTGTAGGCACCACAGGAACATTTTCCCGCACTGCGCTACTTTCCGGTTCGGAAGGGGTGACTATCACCTCATCAAGTTCCACTTTCCTCCCACTCAATTCTTTCGAGAGAAACTCCTTCTCCAGAAAGGACCCGTTCATGGCAACGAAGATCTTGCCTTCGGATCTGAGGTAGAAGGTATACCCAATAGTTTCCTTAGGGTATCCTATGAAGACGCATTTTTCCGACTTGGGTTCGAGCTTTTCAGGTTGAAGTTTCTTGACATAAGCATCGCATCCCCAAACTTTTAGAAACGACAACTTAGGTTTCTTCCCAAACCATAATTCATACGGTGTCGTCTCAACGGATTTCGACGGAGCCCTATTTAAAGTGAATGCGACAGTCTCTAAAGCATAGCCCCAAAATGAGAGCAGTAAATCGGTAAGAGACATCATAGATCGCACCATATCCAATAGAGTGCGATTACGACGTTCGGACACACCATTTCTCTGAGGTGTTCCAGGCAGCGTGAGTTGTGAAACTATTCCACATTTCCTTAAGTGTGCACCAAACTCGTGACTTAAATATTCTCCACCACGATCTGATCGTAAGAATTTTATTTCCTGTCACGTTGATTCTCGACTTCACTCTCAAATTCCTTGAACTTTTCAAAGGTTTCAGACTTGTGTTTCATTAGGTAGACATACCCATATCTACTTAAATCATCAGTGAGAGTGAGAACATAACGATATCCTCCGCGAGCCTCAACACTCATTGGACCACACACATCGGTATGTATGATTTCCAATAAGTTGGTTGCTCGCTCCATTGTTCCGGAGAACAGAGTCTTGGTCATCTTACCCATGAGGCATGGTTCGCACGTGTCAAATGATTCGTAATCAAGAGACTCCAAAAGTCCATCTGCATGGAGCTTCTTCATGCGCTTGACACCAATGTGACCAAGGCGGCAGTGCCACAAGTATGTGGGACTATCGTTATCAACTTTACATCTTTTGGTATTCACACTATGAACATGTGTAACATCACATTCGAGATTCATCAAAAATAAACCATTGACCAGCGGGGCATGACCATAAAACATATCTCTCAAATAAATAGAACAACCATTATTCTCGGATTTAAATGAGTAGCCATCTCGAATTAAACGAGATCCAGATACAATGTTCATGCTCAAAGCTGGCACTAAATAACAATTATTGAGGTTTAAAACTAATCCCGTAGGGAGATGCAGAGGTAGCGTGCCGACGGCGATCACATCGACCTTGGAACCATTCCCGACGCGCATCATCACCTCGTCCTTCGCCAGTCTCCGTTTATTCCGTAGTTCCTGTTTTGAGTTACAAATATGAGCAACCGCACCGGTATCAAATACCCAGGAGCTACTACGAGTACTGGTAAGGTACACATCAATTACATGTATATCACATATACCTTTGGTGTTGCCGGCCTTCTTCTTGTCCGCTAAGTATTTGGGGCAGTTCCGCTTCCAGTGACCACTTCCCTTGCAATAAAAGCACTCAGTCTCGGGCTTGGGTCCATTCTTTGACTTCTTCCCCGTAACTGGTTTACCGGGCGCGGCAACTCCCTTGCCGTCCTTCTTGAAGTTCTTCTTACCCTTGCCCTTCCTAAACTTAGTGGTTTTATTCACCATCAACACTTGATGTTCTTTTCTGATCTCTACCTCAGCTGATTTCAGCATTGAATATACCTCAGGAATGGTCTTTTCCATCCCCTGCATATTGAAGTTCATCACAAAGCTCTTGTAGCTTGGTGGAAGCGACTGGAGGATTCTGTCAATGACCGCGTCATCCGGGAGATTAACTCCCAGCTGAGACAAGCGGTTATGCAACCCAGACATTCTGAGTATGTGCTCACTAACAGAACTGTTCTCCTCCATTTTACAGCTGAAGAACTTGTCGGAGACATCATATCTCTCGACCCGGGCATGAGCTTGGAAAACCAATTTCAGCTCCTCGAACATCTCATATGCTCCATGTTTCTCAAAACGCTTTTGGAGACCCGGTTCTAAGCTGTAAAGCATGCCACACTGAACGAGGGAGTAATCATCAGCACGCTGCTGCCAAGCGTTCATAACGTCTTGGTTCTCAGGGATTGGTGCTTCACCCAGCGGTGCTTCTAAGACATAATCTTTCTTGGCTACTATGAGGATGATCCTCAGGTTCCGGACCCAGTCCGTATAGTTGCTGCCATCATCTTTCAGCTTGGTTTTCTCTAGGAACGCGTTGAAATTGAGGACAACGTTGGCCATTTGATCTACAAGGCATAGTGTAAAGATTTTAGACTAAGTTCATGATAATTAAGTTCATCTAATCAAATTATTTAATGAACTCCCACTCAGATAGACATCCCTCTAGTCATCTAAGTGAAACATGATCCGAGTTTAACTAGGCCATGTCCGATCATCACGTGAGACGGACTAGTCAAGATCGGTGAACATCTCCATGTTGATCGTATCTTCTATACGACTCATGCTCGACCTTTCGGTCCTCCGTGTTCCGAGGCCATGTCTGTACATGCTAGGCTCGTCAAGTCAACCTAAGTGTATTGCGTGTGTTCCGAGGCCATGTCTGTACATGCTAGGCTCGTCAACACCCGTTGTATTCGAACGTTAGAATCTATCACACCCGATCATCACATGGTGCTTCGAAACAACGAACCTTCGCAACGGTGCACAGTTAGGGTGAACACTTTCTTGAAATTATTATAAGGGATCATCTTACTTACTACCGTCGTTCTAAGCAAATAAGATGCAAAAACATGATAAACATCACATGCAATCAAATAGTGACATGATATGGCCAATATCATTATGCTCCTTTGATCTCCATCTTCGGGGCACCATGATCATCTTCGTCACCGGCATGACACCATGATCTCCATCATCATGATCTCCATCATTGTGTCTTCATGAAGTCGTCACGCCAACGATTACTTCTACTTCTATGGCTAACGCGTTTAGCAACAAAGTAAAGTAAATTACATGGCGTTATTCAATGACACGCAGGTCATGCAAAATAATAAAGACAACTCCTATGGCTCCTGCCGGTTGTCATACTCATCGACATGCAAGTCGTGATTCTTATTACAAGAATATGATCAATCTCATACATCACATATATCATTCATCACATCTTCTGGCCATATCAAATCACATAGCACTTGCTGCAAAAACAAGTTAGACGTCCTCTAATTGTTGTTGCAAGTTTTTACGTGGTTTGTAGGTTTCTAGCAAGAACGTTTTCTTACCTACGTATGACCACAACGTGATTTGCCAATTTCTATTTACCCTTCATAAGGACCCTTTTCATCGAATCCGTTCCGACTAAAGTAGGAGAGACAGACACCCGCTAGCCACCTTATGCAACTAGTGCATGTCAGTCGGTGGAACCTGTCTCACGTAAGCGTACGTGTAAGGTCGGTCCGGGCTGCTTCATCCTACAATGCCGCCGAAACAAGAAAAGACTAGTAGCGGCAAGAAGAATTGGCAAACTCAACGCCCACAACTGCTTTGTGTTCTACTCGTGCATAGTAACTACGCATAGGCCTGGCTCATGATGCCACTGTTTGGAATCGTAGCATAATTTAAAATTTTCCTACGCTCACCAAGATGCATCTATGGAGTATACTAGCAACGAGGGGAAAGTAGTGCATCTACATACCCTTGTAGATCGCGAGCGGAAGCGTTCCAATGAACCTGGATGACGGAGTCGTACTCGCCGTGATCCAAATCACCGATGACCGAGTGCCGAACGGACGGCACCTCCGCGTTCAACACACGTACGGTGCAGCGATGTCTCCTCCTTCTTGATCTAGCAAGGGGGAAGGAGAGGTTGATGGAGATCCAGCAGCACGACGGCGTGGTGGTGGATGTAGCGGGTCTCGGCAGGGCTTCGCCGAGCTTCTGCGAGACGGAGAGGTGCAACAGGGGAGGAGGGAGGCGCCCAAGGCTGAGATGTTGCTGCCCTCCCTCCCCCCTTTATATAGGCCCCCTGGGAGGGGGGGGGGGGCGCCAGCCAAGATCCCATCTAGATGGGGGGCGGCGGCCAGGGGGGTGCCTTGCCCCCCAAGGCAAGTGGGAAGCCCCCCCCCCCACCCTAGGGTTTCCAACTCTAGGCGCATGGGGGGAGGCCCATGGGGGGGCGCCCAGCCCACTAGGGGATGGTTCCCTTCCCACTTCAGCCCACGGGGCCCTCCGGGATAGGTGGCCCCACCCGGTGGACCCCCGGGACCCTTCCGGTGGTCCCGGTACAATACCGGTAACCCCCGAAACTTTCCCGGTGGCCGAAACTTGACTTCCTATATATAATTATTTACCTCCGGACCATTCCGGAACTCCTCGTGACGTCCGGGATCTCATCCGGGACTCTGAACAACTTTCGGGTTTCCGCATACACATATCTCTACAACCCTAGCGTCACCGAACCTTAAGTGTGTAGACCCTACGGGTTCGGGAGACATGCAGTCATGACCGAGACGCCTCTCCGGTCAATAACCAACAGCGGGATCTGGATACCCATGTTGGCTCCCACATGTTCCACGATGATCTCATCGAATGAACCACGGTGTCGAGGATTCAATCAATCCCGTATGCAATTCCCTTTGTCAATCGGTATGTTACTTGCCCGAGATTCGATCGTCGGTATCCCAATACCTTGTTCAATCTCGTTACCGGAAAGTCTCTTTACTCGTACCGCAATGCATGATCCCGTGACTAACGCCTTAGTCACATTGAGCTCATTATGATGATGCATTACCGAGTGGGCCCAGAGATAGCTCTCCGTCACACGGAGTGACAAATCCCAGTCTCGATCCGTGCCAACCCAACAGACACTTTCAGAGATACCCGTAGTGCACCTTTATAGTCACCCAGTTACGTTGTGACGTTTGGCACACCCAAAGCACTCCTACGGTATCCGGGAGTTGCACGATCTCATGGTCTAAGGAAAAGATACTTGACATTTGAAAAGCTCTAGCAAACGAAACTACACGATCTTTTATGCTATGCTTAGGATTGGGTCTTGTCCATCACATCATTCTCCTAATGATGTGATCCCGTTATCAACGACATCCCATGTCCATAGTCAGGAAACCATGACTATCTGTTGATCAACGAGCTAGTCAACTAGAGGCTTACTAGGGACACGTTGTGGTCTATGTATTCACACATGTATTACGATTTCCGGACAATACAATTATAGCATGAACATTAGACAATTATCATGAACAAAGAAATATAATAATAACCATTTATTATTGCCTCTAGGGCATATTTCCAACAGTCCTCCTCAGACAACTCCTCTACACTTGCATGTTCTCTGCTTGTTGGGCCTTTTCTGTGTTTCTTCTTCTTTTTCTTATTCTGTCCATCTTGCTCCTGCTCCAGATTACTCTCTTCCTCCAGAGTACTCTCTTCATCCTCTTCCTCCTCTTCTTCACTTTCAGGCTCATATAGTGCATCCTCCTCCTCTGTCTCATACATTTCCTCAACATCTGTGTCCCCTTCAAAATGAAGGAGTGGATCTTCCCTCTGTCTTTTCATCTCCTCAAGCCTAGCAAAGATATCACCATATTCTTCCAAATCATCATCATCACTGTCCTCCTCATTATCCATCACTGCAGCTTTTCTCTTCACAGAAGTGACCTTCTCTTTATTTTTCTTATTCTTTCTAAACATTTGAATTTCCTTCCTCCTTGTCTCCTCCATAACCTTTTCAATTTCCATTTGCTCCTCTGAATTGTATACATGATTTTCTTCCACTTGTACGTAACCTAAAGCAAGTTGCTCCTCCAAATTGGTGCTATGCTGTGTTTGAAACTGTATGGGCATTGGCTCCACTTCTGCTGCTTCTGAACTTGCTGCTGCTACATGCACATCTGGTGCACTGAACAACACTCCTTCTTCATCTATCTTATACAGTTTGGGCTCTCCAATTTCTTCTAGAGGGATTTGCTGCTCAATAACATTGGAGCTGGTGTTTATACTTGCAGCATTGGGAGAACTGGCCCTAACAACTGTCACATTCAATATCTTCTGATTTTGCAATGCTATGTTGTCTAGAATTTCCTCAAGCTTGTCATCATCATCTATTTCTTCCATTCCTTCTACCCCTAGCCCAGGATCCCTGACATAGTACATGTAATCTTTAAATCCATAACCTTCTGTTTCTATCAATGCTACTAGGTTGTAAAATGTTATGTCTGACACCATCATAGATCTCTCAATGTTGTCTCTGTCATGGAAATGCATTCTCAATTCCCAAACCTCATCATCCAGACTGCAAATAATATAAATCACTAATGAAACACTAATAAAACTAATAACCAGATGTAAACCCTAGGGCACAGGACAAACAAAGCACAACATCAGAACTAATCTAAAAATGTCAACCCTAGGCACAGGACAAACAAAGCACATAATCTGAACTAATCTAAATAATGTCCTAGGGCACATGCCAACAAAATCACAACATTTGACACTTGTACTGCATCTGATAGGATAGAACAATATGAACACTAACCCTAGGAGTACCCTGGCAACGCAATTGAATGGAGAACGGGAAGGGAAGAGCAAAGAAAAGTGGATCTCACTATACGCCGCCGAAGGATGACGCGATGTGCTGGCTTCCCGTCAGATTGGCCTTCACCGCCGCGGCGAATGCTCTGGCCGCCCTGTATTCCATCGAATACTGCGGGTCCTCCTCCTCCTCTTCCTCCGACGGCTTGCTAGGGTTCGAGCTCGCGCACAGCTCGCCTAGATCCACTGCGGGTCCTCCTCCACTACGTACGATGCGTGCGGCGCTGCCGGGCGGAGAGCCGCCACCAGCATCTCCACCTTTCGCCCGACTGCGCATCTCTGTGTTTCTATGGAATGGCGACGGCACCAATGGGGGAGGGCGACGGCAGCGGGAGCGAGGAGGAGGGGGAAGAAGAATGGGGGAGGGCGACGGCGGCGGGAGCGAGGAGGAGGGGGAAGAAGAATGGGGGAGGGCGACGGCGGCGGGAGCGAGGAGGGGGAAAAGAGACGGATGCGGGAGTGGATGACTAAAGACGAGCTCGAACGGCGCCGTCTAACGGCTGTCGGGACGGCCTGGAGTGCCACGTACGCGAAAAACGGGCCCCACCTGTCATAAACTCACTTAACTCAGCCCGATCCGCCGATCAGTGGTTTTTGCAAAACAATCACGCAAGACGTGGTGCTTTCTGCAGAGAATCTGTATCCTTGTGTTTTTCGCAAACCTAACCCTCAAAGTGGTGGTTTTATGCAATTTACTCGGGACTCGGAGATCACATATTCCGGGGCGACGCGCGCCACAGTGTACCACGTTGTATCTCGGCCCAACACACTCGTACCCGCGAGTTTGAGGCCAGGCCCGTCCGATAAAGCGATGCCTTCGCGTTTATAATGTTCAAAATTACAAGAAACCGAGAGCGCTATAGGGTTCAAAATTACAGGCATACAGTACAAACCAAGAAGACGCAGCAAAAGCGAAAAGAAACATCCTGATTGACCTCACATCACGGCGACAGGAAAACATCAAGGCAGGCACCTCTCCACACAGCAGCAGAAGCTGGGCTCGAGGGGGGAGCCCGCGCGGCAGCCTTCAGCCTGCACATGACAGCACAGCATGATCATCCCAAACTGACAACCATCGTGCAGACGTCAATCTACGCAAGGGATACAAGCTGCTTTTTTTCTTAAAAAAACACAGAAATTTTATTCATTTGCGATAACAAACACATCGTTTACGAGAAGGGGTACAATTTCACTCAAGGGCTCCTCAAACCAGTTCAAAGATGAAGAAAGTCTAGCTAACTTAGCAAGTTCATGTGCGACCCTATTTGCTTCCCTATTATTATGCTCAAATTTAGTAATGAAAAAGTCACATGCTAAAAAATCATAATCGCCAAACACTGCCGCCGCTGTACTAGCCGACCGTCCTCCATTATTCGTGATTTGGATGACCTCCATGTTATCTGAGGTAATAACTAAGCGGTTGCAGCCCGCCCTTTGAGCAATATATAGACCATATCTAAGCGCCATAGCTTCAGCCGTTAGAACGTCCGCGCACCAATCAATTCTCCAATTCTCCCCTGCAATGAATTTTTCTTTATCATCCCTCAAAACAGCACCAGCCGTGCCCCTGAGCCGGTCATGATCAAAAGAGGCATCCACATTAAATTTTACAAACCCCCTTGGAGGTGGGACCCAACCTCCTCTTTTCATAGTAGCCTTTGGTGATATAGCCATCACATAGTTTAACGTAATTACACTAATTCCCATGGAGATCTGGTTAGCATCTTGAGTTTTCTCTTTATGGACCAGTTTTTGCCTCTCCCACCATAAATACCAAGTTCAAATTGCAATTAACTCACGGACATTCGGAATACCCAAGATCGTAAGCTCCTGTTCAGGCATAGAAAGCAAAAATTCAAGAACCGCCTCACTAACATAATCAACTTCGCGCGCTCTTTTAATGACCTAATCCAGACCCAATTTTTTGCAAACCTCCTTTGCTTTCTGACACTGAAATAATATATGCTTTGTATCTTCTGATCCAAAGGAACATGCCGGACAATTGGGGGTCATTTTTATGTGTCTATTCGCCAAATTAACTCTACACGGGAGGGTGCCATGCAGTGTGCGCCAAACGAAAATTTTGACCTTCGATGGACAAGATAATTTCCAAATCTCACTCCAAATAGGATTGATAGTCATATGTCCCATATCATCGGTTCTTCTTAGTTTCCCCCCGTGTTGGTGTTCCCATTGCATTGCATAGGCTGATCGAACAGAAAAAGTTCCATTCTTTGAATAGCTCCAAGCAACAAAATCCAACATGTCATGTTGGGGAAAAGGAATTGCAAGGACCCTTTGTGCATCAACTGGCCAAAACATTTGTGTAACCAGATTTTCGTCCCAATTACTAGTAGCAGGATCAATTAAATCAGATACGCTTGAGATCAAATTACTCCCTCTCGGTGTGATTACTTTTCTATTTGCACAATTAGGGATCCAGCATCTTCCCAAATATCAATGTTGTGACCATTTCCAACAAGCCAAATATAACCAAGATTTAGACAATTAACCCCCGCCATAATATTTTGCCAAGTAAAAGATGAGCCCTTTTTTAGTTTTATATTCAATAAATCACCGTTGGGGGAATATTTAGCTCTCAACACGGTCGCACATAAGGAATCTGGATTCTCAATAATACACCACACTTGTTTTGCCAGCATTGCTTGGTTGAAACAATGAATATCCCGGAATCCCATGCCCCCTTGATTTTTGGCCTTGATTTTTGAGTACACACATTTTCCACCAAGCCATCCAATGCATCCGCTTCTGATTATCCTCGCCCCCCACCAAATTTGAGATATATTTTAAAGACGGACATCGCATAGGTGGGGATAGCTTGTATAACAGATTTCAGGAGGATTTCCTTCCCTCCTGCGGATAAAAGTTTTTCTTTCCATCCACTTATCTTCATGATGATACGGTCAATCAAATATTGAAAACAGTCAGATTTATCCATACCCACATTAGCTGGTAACCTCAAATATTTATCATTGAGAGGTTCAGTCATAATATTGAGTGTCGTACAGAGTTGCTCCTTGATTTCCACTTTTGTATTGGGGCTGAAAATTATACTTGATTTATCAACACTGACCAATTGCCCCGATGCTTTACAATACGAGTCCAGAATGATTTTCAAAATCTCGACATTGTGAATATTTGCCTTCATCAGGATCAATGAGTCATCCGCAAAAAGAAGATTCATAATAGATGGTGCCTCTCTACATACTTTCACTCCTTCAATTTTCCCACTTTCCTCCGCATGTGACAAGAGAGCAGTCAGCCCCTCAGTACATAGCAAAAATAAATAAGGCGATAACGGGTCTCCTTGTCGTAAACCTCTGATGGCTTAAAACTCTCAGTTTCTTCCGAATTAAATCTAACTCGATATTCAACAGTAGAAACACACTGCATGATAAAATTGACCCAACTCTCTTGGAAGCCTAATCTCAACATGATCTCCTTCAGAAAAACCCACTCCGCCCGGTCATAAGCTTTATGCATATCAAGTTTGATCGCGCACGATACTTCCTTTCCATCCCTTTCATTTTTTATTTTGTGAAAACATTCATAAGCCACTAAAACATTATCAGTAATCATTCATCCAGGTACAAAAGCACTCTGTGTCGGGCTAATAATTTCTGGAAGGAAAACCTTCAATTGAGCAGCCACCATTTTGGATATAACCTTGTACACAATATTACACAGGCTAATTGGTCTGAACTGAGTTGCCTTATCTGGTGAATTAATCTTCGGGATCATCACTATCGCAGTATCATTCCAGCCTTCCGGGATAGTGCACGTATTCACGGCTTGCAGTACTTCTTGGATGAGATCATCCCCCAGCATAGGCCAAAATCTTTTATAAAAAATAGCATGGAGTCCGTCAGGGCCCGGGGCCTTTAAATCTCCTATATCAAAAAGGGCTTTTCGGACATCATCAACCGTATAAGGCGCCAGGAGGGCGCTATTCATCTCATCTGACACTCTTTTCCTAACTAGGGATATAACTTCCATACTTGGCTGCCCCACTTCGGAGGTAAAATGGTTTGAGAAATAACTCCTAATATGATTCTTTAATTCCCCTCCTTGCCGCCAAACACCAGTATCCTCAAGAAGTTTTGTAATGTTATTCCCTTTCTTCCTAGTCGTTGCGGCATTATGAAAAAAAGATGTATTACGATCTTCATGCATCAACCAGTTTGCTCTTCCTCTCTGTAGCCAAAAAATTTCCTCTTGATCTAACAAATTCTTGATGAGAACAAGGACTTCCTTCTGGCGAGAGCGAGATTCTGCATCCATTGGTCCCCGCCTCAATTTTTCCAGCACTTTCTTTAATTTACTTATTCTTCTCTTTGGTCCTTTTAGTGTCTCTCAGTCCCAGGTGTGTAAATGAGCCTGCATTGCCTATGTACGCGCCGCAAGAGACGGACCAACACCCGCTAGTTTGGCCTTTTCCCATGCTGTTCACATAATTTCTCCCACCGTCTCCTCTTTAAGCCATCTAGCCTCAAATTGCTTCACACGGATTTTTCGGCTATTAAAAATATTCTCACCATAATATTCTGTGTCAAGGATTAAGGGACGATGATCAGAATGCACATGCTCCTCATTGATGATGCCCGCCTTTGGGAACTTATTTGACCATTCGACATTGCATACAACCCTATCAAGTCTCTCCCTAATCTCCCCTCTCCTCCAAGTGAAACAGTCGCCAACATATCCCAGATCATGTAACCCACAGTCTCCCAAACAATTCCGAAATTCTTGCATCATTGCATTTGGTCTTGGGTTACCTCCATCCTTTTCATGAGAATACATAACTTCATTGAAATCACCAAGAACAACCCACGGATACGAGGCATTAGAAAGTAAAGTGCGAAGGTCGGACCAAGATAAATGTTTTTCATTCCATGCTGGATGACCATAAAATCGCGTAAAGCGCCAGTCCACTTTATTCTCATTCATAAATATTACATCAATAAAATACGGAGACAAGTAGTAACCCGCGGAAGAGATCCTATGGTAACCAGCAGTGAGTTCAGAGACGAGACGCTGATCGCCATGGAGCGTCGGGGTTATATTGTCGGTGTGATTCATCCAAATTCCAAGGTGGTGATGTCGATGCCATCCTTGGGGAGGGGAGGGGAGGCACTCATACACGATCGGACTTGCTAAGCTATCGGTAATCCCTGAATCAGCTGGCCTGTGACAGAGTTCAGGCCAAGACAGACAGAGAGAGCACGCCCACGCAACGCTGCGCAGGCAGGAACGGCAAGCCGGCCGGCCGCGCGTTCCACTGTCGTACAACGGCGATGCGGAGGTGAGAGCATCTACAACGGGAACTTTATAAATCTGGCCCCTCAAACACCCACGAAGGTGACCAGACGTGTCTGCGGACAGTGAGTGGCCACGTCCCAAATTAGCTACTATGCATTTGAGTCTCTCATATTTCAACCCCTAAATCCATACAAACATCCAAAATAAATCATGCGTACTACCCTAGCTAATCTTCGTCGCCGGATATGTCCACGACATCGGTGCCGGGCGCCGAGTGGACGGGCGCGCACGTAGGAGGGCTCCGGCTCGTCCCGCTCGACCTCATCCAGGTAGGCGAACATCTCCTCCTCCTCCGCGGCGTGCTGCGCCTTCATCTCCTGCCGGCGACGCCGTCTCGCCTCCGCATCCGACTCCGAGCGGAGGAAATCCAGGATGGCCTGCTGCTCCGCCTGCAGATCCGCATCCCCAGCGTCCCCCACATCCTCCTCCTCCTCTGGATCCACTGCATCCGAAGGTAGCCCCGTGGCAATCCGGGCTTCATGCCTTGCCTGGATCTGCTCAAGGAGCTGCAGTCGGCGCTCCGGCGATAGAAATGGGTGGCCCCTTATCCGGTGGCATGGGGAATGGCTACTAGTGGTGGCGGAGGGGGAGTGGAAAGTGGCGGCGGCGGGCGGGCGGAGGGAAATGTGGAGGGGTAGGGTTTCGGTGCCGGCGGTCGGCTTAAATAGCCGGACTAGGCACTACGCGGCCCGCTGGAGCGGTGCCACGCGGCGACATCGGTCCGGCGGAGTAGACTAGCTTCAGACCGTCACGTTTCAGGCGATTCCGCGTTAGTCCCCAATGTCAGTCCGACGTGGCGGGCGTGTCCGGACGCCCCCATATCCGCCCCATATTTGGGCTGGATATGAGGGATGCCGGTCAGCCGGGGATTGAGGCCCGTTTAAGGCGTCCAGCTGGGTCAAAATTTCATGACCGGTCAATGATCGGGCGGCTTGTCTGGACGTTTAAGTCGTGTTTGAAGTGCCTGGCTGTAGATGCTCTGAGCTCTGGATTATCGAAGCCGTGTTCTATATCGGGATATGATGCCACCAACCGTGGTACTGCTGTAGACGGTACAAATTGGGACAGTTAGACGACTATTCATTTTAAAAACCAATACATAAAAAGCGTGTGGCTTTAAATTAATAACAAGTCACGCCATGCAATGGATTTAGCAAAGACAAGAAATTCGCCTCTGAGGCTTCATGAACTGCACTCCACACAAAATGCGCTAAGGGCATCTCCAACATCGACCCTCAAACCTCCCGCAACCTTCCGGACCGCGGAAGCCATCCAACGTCGACCTGTATCGGTCCGCGGAGCGGTCCGGACGCGATTTCTTCCGCAAACTGGAGACAAAAATAGAGAGGTTCCGAAAGCTATCCGACGCCGACCTGTATCGGTCCGCGGGGCGATCCGGACGCGATCTCTTCTGCAAACCGGAGACAAAAATGAAGAGGTTGTTTGTGAGAAAAGAAAAAAAAAGAAAAAGCAACCCACAACGTGTCGTAACCAGCGTTGAGTTCAGAGACGAGACGCTGAATCAGCTGGCCTGTGACAGAGTTCAGGCCAAGACAGACAGACAGAGCACGCCCACGCAACGCTGCGCAGGCAGGAACGGCAAGCCGGCCGGCCGCGCGTTCCGCCGGCTTACAGCGGCGATGCGGAGGTGAGCTCTGGATTGTCGGAGACGTGTTGCTCACAGGGACGACGCCACGAACCGTGCTACTGCTGTAGACAGTACACGTTGGGATAGTTAGACGACTCTTCAGTTTAAGAACCAACACGTAAAAAGCGTCTGGTTTTAAATTAATAACAAGTCGCGCCATGCAATGGATTCAGCAAAGATAACAAATCCGCCCCTGAGGCTTCATGAACTGCACTCCACACGAAGTGCGCCAACGGATATTAAAAAAGACGTGATTGGCATCCTCACACATCACAAAGTGCACAATTACCGTCCGAGGGCCTGTTTCGCTTAGCGACATTGAAGGACGTACGTCGGGAGTCGGTTCCTAGACATTTGCCAAGGGAACACTCGTAGGCACAACACCAGGAAAACCCGAGCCTCGATCACCGTTGCGTCCCGCGGGTGCGTCGTCACAAAACCACCACATCTGCGACCACTGCTATGTCCCGCCGCCCCCGCGACCTCTAGAGCCCAAAATCCCAATCAAATCTGCAACCTCACGGCGAACCCCTCAACCCATCCACCGGGTGCATGCGAGCCGACTTGCCTCTACCCCCATCCCCCATGAAAGCGTATCGAGCTGCGCGTGCGCGTGAAGAAGGTACCGCTAGGAGTGGAGGGGAAGAAGAGAGAGACTGCTAGAGGGGATATATATATATATATAGAGAGAGAGAGAGATCCGGCTTACCTGTGCTTCGCCGCAAGCCGCACTCCCATCGAGGAGAGCGGCATCGATCGATGTCGGCTGCTACCTTGCCTCCTCCGCCACCAGAATCGAGAAAAATGGTGGAGGATTTTGGGTGGAGTGGAGCATGAAGCATATTTTGAAATATGCCGCTTCCACCCATCTATCAACCACGACACTGACATGTGGGCCTAAAAAAACACATCGCTCCCTTCCCGCGAAATAGTCACACGATGTGATCCTCCACAATCATGACTAGGAGGCACCTGCGCCACTGTGGGATGTGTAGCATAGTGGGGCGATCGAGCGTGTGCTCGGCGCGACAAAAGAGTGCAACTGCACTTTGATTATTTATATACAGTTTTGCTAGAACTCATCTAGATGAGATTTAGTTTGATTTCATTCATCTTTTTTAGCCACTGAATGTGATGCTATAAGATGCGTGTGTGCTGACGTGGGTTGTATCCGTTTTTATTTTCCATGTGAATGAGACCAAATTACGTCTCATCTAGATGAGTTCTAGGTACTCCCTTATTTATAAGTTTTTCTAAACGAAATATGTATCTGGCACACGTGAGTGCAAAACGACCAAACTGTTTTGATGCCGTCCATTTTTAGATCGTGCGGTCGCCATCTCGCCATCTATTTAAACGTGAAAGATAGAGTTGCGACCTATTTACACAGAATGCCACCGCCTAGTGAGTTCAGCGTACCGGTTCGACGGGACTTGCTCTCCATGCCCGTGTAAGAGCTCCCCCGCCGTCGTAGCCGCAGAAGCAGGAGCAGCAGGCGGCGATCTACGGCGCCGTGGCGGAGTAGGCGCTGGACGGGGGGCAGTGGGAGGCCGCCCCTGCAGGGCGTGTCATGACCAAACGCCGGCCACTGTGTCCGAGCAGTTTCTCTTCGCGGCGGTGGTGTGCTCGAGGACGGCGTGCACGCGGCGGCCCAGGCCTCGCTGCCCTACGAGGATGGCGATGGGCTCACCGAGTACTCGCCGTGGAGGACCCCCTCGGCCGCGTCTTCCTCTTCTTCGCGGCCGGTGATGCGCCGCTCGAGCTTGGGTTCCCTGACGAGGCCTCCAACTCGCAAGAACTACTCACTGTACATTTTTTTGAACCGGGCGTACCCCTTTCCATTTAAGATAAACGGAAATACAACATTCTCTGATACAGCCAGGAAGCAGGGAAAGAGGAGCAGCGAGTTCAACGCACTGCCAGGAAACCCACTGTGCTCGCCCGCCATCGAAACGAGCACCATGGGGCGAAAACCTGACAACACCTACTTAGTTTGAATCAAGCTATTACAAACCAGGGGAAAAGGCACAAACACGAGGTGCCAGAAGAACATAAAGCATGTAGACTTCAAAAGTTTCCCAACAGTGGAGCCTGAGACTTAGACCCTAGCACAACGCCCCCTATCACAACCAGGGCAGAATGTAGAGCACAGCAGCAGCATCATCCAGAGAACACCCCACCCTCGTCTCCCGTTGCGCGCCTGGCCCCTTCACACATTGCCATCAACTTGGTTGTGCTCGCTCTAATCATCTCAGCTCCGAGTCGCAATCTTGCCACTTCTTCCACCGGCTGAAAACCTGCCCAATACAAAAGAAACGAACAAGCCGAATACACAATCTCAAAAGGAGATTTGATCAATCGTTTTTCAAAAGTAGCCTTATTACGCGCAAGCCAACTAGCCTAAGTTACTGCCGCCAAACCAACAGTATACAATCTAGTTTCATTGGGTAGGAACATATTACACCACACATAGAATTGCCAGGTGTTATTTGGGCATAAATCAGTCCCCAACACAACTCCAACTGCCCTCCAGGCAACACGCGCCACAGGACACGTAAAGAACAGGTGGGACGCAGTTTCAATGTTGTTACAGAAGGAACACACAGGGTTCCGCGGCCATTTTTTCCTCCTCATCACCGCTCTAGTGAGCACCGCGTCTTGGGCCATCTGCCACAAGAAGATCTGTATCTTAAGAGGTAGTTTCGCCTCCCAGATCCATCTATAGTTGCTTCCATGAAGAGGTTTTTCCAGCCAATTATACATAGATTTAGTGGAGTACTTAGCATTCTTACTCAAACCCCAAAACACTACATCTTCCTCAGCTGTAGTATTAAGCCCCAAGATGTACTGTTGCACCCTATCCCACTGTTCTCTAAGATTAGGGCATAAACGCCTTCTAAAAAAGGTTGAAGCCTCTACCCTGTTAAAGTTTTGGACCGTACAATCCTGATCTGTACAGATTTCAAACAGCCGAGGGAACCTCGAATTGAGTGGGGGCAGCCCATCAATTGAGTCTTTCCACACCCTGCTCAGGTTGCCACATCCTAGTTTAATCTTTCTCCCCATTATGTACAACTCCCCGACTTTCAGAAGAGATTTCCAGCATGGGGAGTCAGATTGTCTAGGTTGCACAGTTGCCACCGACTTGTTTTGTAAATATCTGGCTCTCACCAAGTTTTGCCAAACCCCAGTTTGGGTTTCTAATTTCCACCACCATTTCACCATCAGGCTGATGTTTTGTTTCCTGAGGTCTTTGACACCCAAACCCCCTTTGCCCTTCGATCTACACACCCTCTTCCATTTGACCAGGTAATATCTATTCTTCTTATTGCACCCGTGCCAGAAAAATTTACGACGGTGCTTGTCCAGCCTTTCTATGAAAGTTTTACTCATAAGCCACATGGACATATGATATAAAGATAGCTGCGACAGCACCGAGGTAAGCAAAGTAAGTCTGCCCCCGCTGGATGCAGCATTACCAATCCAGGACCCGAAACACTTAAGGTATTTATCTACAATAAATTCCCACACTGAATCTTTAAGGGTTTTGAAACTCACAGGCATACCAAGATATTTAATTGGAAAGTGCCCGATCTCGCAGTTAAAGATCTCGGCATACTTGCTATCAATGTCAGTGTCCCCTCCGACAGTCAGGATCTCGCTCTTCTGGAAGTTTACTTTCAGTCCAGACATGAGCTCGAATATGTATAAGAGGAGCTTCAGATTTAATGCTTTTTCCACATCATGCTCGAGGCAAATAATCGTGTCATCTACGTATTGCAGAACTACCACCCCATTCGGGACAAGATCAGATGCTAGTCCAGTTAGGAGGCCATTCTGCTGCGCTTTACGGATCATCTTGTTGAGACATTCTACAGCTAGGTTGAACAAAAAGGGGGAGTGGGGGTCTCCTTGGCGCACCCCTTTAGCACTTTGAAAATATGGGCCTACTGAGTTATTAAGCTTCATACTAACAGTACCATTGTATAGGATTTGATTCACCCACCCACACCAGGTTTCGTTGAAGCCCCTCATTCTGTGGCAATCCAACAGAAACTCCCAGTTAACCTTGTCGTATGCTTTCTCGAAGTCGAGCTTAAGCACCACCCCTACTTTTTTCTTGACATGGGTGTAATTGAGGAGCTCATGTAAAGTCATGATCCCATCCATAATATTCCTCCCTTTTACAAAAGCATTTTGTGACAAGCTTATCAGTTTGTCAGCATATTTTTATACTCTCCGATCCATAGTCTTAGTAATCAGTCTATATGGGCACCTAAGGAGACAATAGGCCGAAATTGCTGAATGCGATCTGCACCTGACACTTTAGGGAGAAGAGTAATCACCCCATAATTAAGGCGCTGCACGTCAAGCGTTCCAGCATGGAAGTGGCTGAACAGCCGCATAATGTCACTTTTAACAATGTTCCAGCAATGTTGGTAAAACTCCGCAGGAATGTTATCGGGGCCAGGTGCTCTATTAACATCCATTGCAAACAAGGCCTCTTTCACCTCCTCTTCTGAGAAGGTTCTAGTCAGATCAATATTATCCTCTTGAGTGAGTTTTTTTGATTCATCCCACGAGCCAGGGTCCATGTGAAACAAGTTGCCCGGGGCTGCGCCGAATAGGGTTTTATAGAACTCTGTGGCATGTGAGATAAGGTTATCAGTACCTTCTATCTCAACATCACCATACTTGAGGGCATGAATGGTATTCTTCCTTTTTCGCCCATTTGCAATTTTATGAAAGTAATCTGTGTTCAAATCCCCTTTGAGCAGCCAACGCTCATGGGATTGTTGCAGCCAGAAAATCTCCTCATTCACCAGAATCTCATGAAGCTCAAAATTAATATCCACCTTTCTACTATACATCTCAGGGGTCAGAGGTCCCTCCTCTTCAAGCTCCTCAAGAGTGGACAATTCTACTCTTAATTCTTCTTTTCTTTTCTTGGTATGGCCGTACTTATTGGACCCCCACCCTTTGAAGAAGGTTTTAAACCTTTTTAGTTTGATATTAAGAATATCAATAGGATCTTCAGCTTTAACCGCTTTATTCCAGATTTTCTCCACTAAGGGTAGAAAGTCCTCAGTTTTAAACCAGGCCAGATCAAACCTGAACTCCCTAGGTTTATGTGCCTCCCTGCCCATGTCTCCTGAGGAAAGGAGTAGGGGGTTATGGTCAGATAACTCTCTAACCAGCTTTCTAACAGTTACCAATGGGTATAAGTTTTCCCAGTCGCTAGACATCAAAATCCTGTCTAGCTTTTCCAAAGTGGGGTGGGTCTGGTTATTTGTCCAAGTATATTTCCCTCCACTACAATAAATCTCCCTCAGGCCATATGCATTAATGACAGATTTGAACATGTCCATAGATTATGTCCATGTAATTTTTTATTCTTCTCTCCACCATGCCTCAAGATGTTAAAGTCTCCCCCAACTATGTAGGGTTTGTTCATATTAGAACAGAATTGAGCAAGTTCCAGCAGGAACTCCTCCCTCATCTCCTCATGAGCTGGGCCATACACCACTAGAATACTCCATTCAGATTTATTCTTCCTATCTATTAGATCAAGCTGGATCATGAACTTTCCTTTCTTGTTAGAACTCAAGTCCAAAATGTCTTTTCTAGCCCCTGCAATGATACCACCTGATTTGCCACATGAGGGGATCCAGACCCACTCAAAGATACTAAAGGGGTCAATTTTTCTCAAGCATTTAGGGGAGAAGTTTTTCTTCATGGTTTCCTGTAGACCCAGGAAATCAAGGGAATGGTCACTTATTAAATCAGAGAGGCAGGTGGCCATTCCTTTCTTGCCCACCCCTCTGCAGTTCCAAATGAGACCTCTCATTTGGAACGGTTTTTTTTGTTTTTTGGACCTGGTAACCCTGCCAGGGGCCAGGGCAGGATTACCACTATCAATGTTTTCTACTGTCATTTTCTTTTGGCTTCTAGTCACAGGCCTAGATAGCTTGACAACGGACTTACTTTTTTTCTTTCTACTCCCATTTTTATAAGAACATAAATCTTCACTACAATACTCATCCTGTTCTAACCAAGATAAGCTGAGAGGGGCTTGTTTTCCCAGTCCATTTGTGACCACCAGGTCATCCTCTTTCTCATTTCTTTTATTAATGTCATCCTGTTTACTCAACAGAATTACTCTAACATCCTCTAACTCATGAAGAATATCAATACAGGTAAAGTGATCATATGGAATTAGAACCCCCATTTTATTAGCTCTACTTATTAGCTCAGCATCCCCCAAAGCAGCAAAAGAAATTTTTCTAGGGTTTTGATAGTTACCTTCCAGATTTTTCTTCTTGGCCACTTCCATAGCTTTTTGCATCATGTCTCCCTACCTCTCCTGACCACATCGAAGAATAAACCTCAGGTTAGTCTCAGGGATCAATGGAGGTGTGGGAATTATCTCATTGTCACAATCAGGCAATGGCAGGTGTACCAGATAGTCATCCGATACCTTCAGCTTAGGATCCACCTCTCCTGTCACTTCTGAGACCTGCGAAAAACCAGTTACTACCTCCACATATGAGCATTTCTTCTCAATCAAAGGAAGTACATTCACCTGCAGTGTTTGCACATCAGTGCTCTTGTCAGGTGTTTTTTCCTCATGATCAGCGATTTTTCCTCCATCTGATTTCTCTTCATAGCCCTCTTGAGCAGAATTCTCATTAGCCAGCTTCTCAATAAATAAAGTTTTATCATTATCACTTTCATAAGAGTCTGACAAGTTATCCTCCTCATTTTCATTCTCTTTTTCAAGAGGGAGCAGGCGACAGGCCTTCCCCCCCGAAGGAAGATGTACCATGCTCAACAGGAGCATGAACACTCTTAGATGGCTCAATTCCCCCGTCCTGCCTCTTCCTCTTCGGAGTGGACAGCAGGGATTCTTTCTGATCATTTCTAACAGGCACAGAATCATCTTCCTTCACCGGGTTTCTCACCAGAATTTCTTCTACTTCATATAGGAATTTGTAAAAACGGCCCCCCATGCAACCCTCAGTAGAAACAGGAAGATTATCAATACTGCGACATCCAATCTTAACCCGAACAGACGAGGGGCGCTTAATAGTAGACATATCGATCTTTAAAGTCACCCCAACAAGCCCACCAGCATAAGCCACATTCTTGTCACATCTTTTATTAAGAGGTATCTTACTAATTTTCACCCAGGCAATCTGAAGCAGACCCTCACAGTCCATGTCATCAGACCATGGTGTGATTCTGACCACAGTTTGGTGCTTTTTGAGGTTTATGTATTCCACAAACAAAGCACGTTCAACCTCTCTCACATTAGGGAACCTCATAACATATTTGTTAGGGGCCACGAGATGTGCGGAACATCTCCAGCCCTGCCCAATGTACACCCCCATATCATCCTGCAGATCTTGTTTAGATATGGCCCCTTCTACAATGGTAATGAGCACATTGGTGTTCTCTCTCTACGTCTGTCTCTCTACACTAAAATCAGGAAAGTAGCAGAAGCCCTGCCCCTTGGATTGGAAGCCACACATAGCAGGAATACATTCCCAAGGAAGAAATTCAGCGCAAATAATCGACAAGTGACCTCTCTTCTTGCATCGCTCACACAGAGCCTGGGGGCATCTAGCCGTGTAATGACCAAAAGCATTGCAGATCTGACATGCATCAGGAGTAGGGTTAGGGTTACCGGCGTGGGTGCTTGGGTCTCGCCCCGCAGCAGGCGCAGGCGTTTTCCCTTGCAGCCGTTGTGTGTTCTGGTCCCCGCCGTCGCCGTCGACAGCAGAGGACCAGCGGTCCGGGCGCGGCGGCCTAGATCCTCCCGCACCCGCCGCGACTTCCCACTTGTCGAAGCTCGTGTCGCCGGAGTCTGACGCCCTGGTGGTCGAGGACTGCCCCACGTCCTCCTTGTGCTTCCACACATTGCTGTCCGTCCACGGCCACCGCCGCGGTCGAACCGTCCCGCCCCGCGGCCATGTCTGCCGGCGCCAAAACCATTCCCCCTCATCTCTCCGCCTCCGCGACCTTGCTTCGGATCTGGATCTTTGGGTGGAGGTGGGGAAGCGACGATCTGAGCAAAGGATCTAGCGTCGCCTCGGATCTTACCCTCCCACCAAGAGAAGGAGGGAGGAACCCTAATATCTCTCCTCTGCGGCGCCTCCCAAAGATGGAGGAGGCACTCGTCGAGATCTGAAAAAGCTGAGCGAGAGCGAGGCAGCGGCATATTAGTACCTGGGGCGTGGGCCGAAACCCTAGCTCGCGACGGATCCGGGCGGTTGATGTCCGCTGCTCCCACGTGTCAAGGATCCGGGCCATGGCGGTCGGGGCCACGCCCGAGCACCCCGGGTCTCCTGTCCGGTCGTGGTGGAGGTTGGGGGGGGGGGGGCGTGCACGACCACCTTAACCTTGTCCCCGTGTACCGCCCCCTTTTTCTCCAGATCAGCGTGGTCCGTGCGCACCATCGCCTCGTCGGCGCACGTCGGAGCACCGCGCGATGAGCCAATCACCGGCAGGCGGTCCTCGATCCTGGCGAAGTGGCATGGGAAGGAGACGAAGCAACCTGCGTCGATCCATTCCCCCTCATGCACATAGCGTGCATCCACCATGCACCCGCGAGAATCAAGGAGGACTAGCCGCTGGATGTCGTCACGAAGGAAGATTTCGCCGTCGTGGAACGTGGCGGTGCGGCGCACCAGATCCACCGCGTACGACACTCGCCACCGCGTGTCCATTGCTCATCTTCGGAGGGGGGGGGGGGGGGGTTCGTCTGGCCCGGCAGTGGCTTGGTGGAGAGGAGTGTGGGAGGCGGTGGAGACTCATGTTACTGTACATGAAGGAACAGGAGAAATAAGTGTTGATTACCAAGTGTAGGAGCATCTGTGGTGCTGCTACTTCTCCTGTCTACTGTCTAGCGAAAATCAAGTCTCCGTTTCTATTGATAGTCTATGTTTCTCAAGCTGCTCCTCCTGTCTATTGTCATGGTATGCGTAAATCGGACTGGATCGATCACCTGCAGTACGTCTGTTCCCACATTGGCTGCCTACAAGGAGGATGACGGTGCCGAGGAGGAGAGCGCTGAGGAGAGCAAGATAGAGGAGGTCAACTAAATTATCATTTCTAGAGAAGAAGATAAACAGTTGGGTCAGTTAGTGTCGTGTAATCGGAGTCTTGTTGACTGTTGGGTCGAATGTATGTGTTGCGTGGTGTCATGAGCTTGTAGAATGTGAGAAGTGAAGATGGCCGAATTCTGAAGAAAAAGAGAAGAGTTTAAGTCTGAAACTTTTTTGTTTTTATGTGAACTGAATTGCATATACCTTAGTTGATCAAATTCAGACTTGGGGATGTGACTTCCCTCTTCTTCAAATTCCGAGATACCGAAAGGTGTATTACTGAGGCGCCCTTCTTGAAATTTCTGAATTCGAGTCATTCTAAAGCATGAAGAATCTTTGTTTGTGCCTGAACTGGAAAGTTTATTTTTGTAGGCAGCGAGGAACAGCTCCAACTGAATCTCCAAGTGTTGTTTGCCTCAACTGAATCTCCATCTATCTACGCGTTCTTGGTGGTGGATGGTATGGTACAGTTGGATGAGGAACTTACATCGCAACCTGGCGTGTCTCTGGCACGTCCCGTGTGTGAGATGTGAGACGTGAAGGGAGTAATCTGGTTGAATTCTCAATTTTTTTGTGTTCTCCTGTGATATCTTGGAACTGAAACCGAAACGGTCTTTGATGATCAAATCTAGTGTTTGGTCTTTCTTCACCGGGTAACATTCATGTTGTTGAATATATTCTCAAGTGTATCTGCAGAGCAAAGATTCAATCCGATGAATCGACGATTTGGTACGTACACATTTTGTGACTAGATCTTGTAACTTTGACCATGGGAAGAAAATTGTTGAAAAGACCCCCCCTATAATTTTTGTGTAAAATGCATGGCAATAGACAGACCATAGACCTAATAAATTAGGTAAAAACAAAATGGTAACTTCAACCATGGGGAAGAAATTTCTTGAAAAGATACGCCGGTAACTTTTGTGTAAATAGCATGATAATATATGCACCGCAGACCTCATGGTAGTTTGGACCCGAGCTATTTTTTTGTTGAAACTTATCCTCGACAATTTCTGTGTAAATAGCATGATAATATACGCACCACTCACCTAATAACTTACGTCCAAAACACTACGGTAACTTTTTTGAACTGTGGGGAAAAAAGTTATTGAAACATACCCCCCGTAACTTTTGCTTAAATAGCATGATATTTTAAGCACCGCGTACCTAATAACTTACCTACAAACACCATGATAACTTTTTGACCTAGAAACAAAGTTTCTCAAGCATACACTGGATAATTTCTGTGTAAATAACATGGTAATATAAGCACCGCAAAATTGATAACTTACATAGAAACACCATGGTAACTTTTGTCCTGAGGAAATTGAAAAACATATCCATCGATAACTTATGTGTAAATAGTATGCTAATATACATCCCACAGATTTGATAACTTACATGCAAACATCGTAGTAACATCGACCAAAGGAAGAAAAACATAAGCCCAATAACTTATGTGAAACCAACATGGTAATATACAAGCCGCATACCCAACAACTTATGTACAGAAACTGCGATAACTTTGATCATAGGAAAAAAATGTTGAAAAACATACCTCGATAACTTGTGTGAAAATAGCACGGTAATATAGAAACCGCATACCCGATAACTTCCATACAAACACTGCAGCGATTTTGACCAAGAAAAAAGTTGTTGAAAAACATAACCCCGGTAACTTATGTCAAAATAGCACGGTAATATACGAACCGTATACCCGATAACTTACGTAAATTTTTGACCAAGAGGGGAAATTTGTTGAAAAATCTAACTCCGACAACTTATGTGGAAATAGCATGGTAACTAGCATACCACAAACCGTAGTAACTCATGTAGCCTAGACGTGGTAATTTTTGACCCGAAAAAAAGTCAAGGAAACATAACATGGGATTTAGTTTCAAAGATTTCGTCATGATGAATATTTTATGTGAAAATGATTTCTGCATCGGATCGACAGTTTGAGTCACAAACATTTTGAATTTCCGGAATAAGAAGAATTTAAGATGACTTCAACTTTTTTGGCCTATGATACATACATGCATGTGCATGTGAAGAAGGTGAGAGAACCTTATTTATGCCCCCCCAATAACTTATGCGAAAATAGCACGGTAAATTACATATCATAGACGTGGTAACTTATGTAACCGATGCGTGGTAACTTTTGACCCGAAAAAAAATCGTCGGAACATAACAACATGGGATCTAGTTTCGAAGATCTCGCCGCAACGAATCTTTTATGTGAAAACGTTTTTGGCATCGGATCAACGGTTTGAGCTACAAAATATTTTGAATTTTCAAAATAAAAAGAATCTATGATGATATCAGCTTTTTTGTCCTTTAGTGCATGCATGTAATTAGAGAAAAGAATGCATGTGAAAGGAGGAGGATTCATCCTGATGAATCATGCATGTAACTAAATGGAAGGAAGAAGGTATGGTAGTTTTAACTATATGTCACACGTGTGCCAAATATACGGTCCTTTTTTCTCTACAAAACGAACGTTGTCAACTGAGGTTGGGCCAGACCTAAGTGAAGCCCGATCGACGGCAGAACTCTGAGACGGATGCGATGGGAGGAGTAATTCAATCCAACTCCGATCGGATCATAGCTCCTAGGGTTTGCCCCCGCCTTTATTAGCCAAGGCAACACGGCGTCCTCCCTACCCCGATCGATCGAAAGGTACGTTCTCCACAAATCCCCACTCCGTCCGTGTCGGCGAATCTTCTGGGCGATGGCTGGTAAGCTGGGCCGCAAGAAGGCGAGGAGGACCGTCTCCGGGCCGAAGAAGCCTACGGCGGCGAAGCCGGTGACGGTTCCTTCGTGCAAGTACTACATGTCAGAGGAGTCTGTCCAGGCGATCCTAAACCACAAGAGGGCGCCTTTCCCCCTAGGCAGCGATTTCTGCTTCGGTGCTCCCCCCTGGGCTGAACGCGAGGTGGAAAAACACATCGACGGCCAGGATGAACCAAAAACGGTTCATAACAAGGGGCACGGTCGTCTTTGTTGCCCCCGCGTACAACCGTCGAGGAGCCCTGGGAGGCCCGTACGGGCCCGGTTAGATCGTATGCCCGGCCGTATACGTATTTGTATATGGCGGCGTTTCGTGCGCGCGTGGAACCGCCGGCGCGTGGGGCAGCACGTGTCACGGGTAGATTCCAACACCGTCCCATCATATAAATGTGGACGGCAACCACCTCCGGCCGCATCGCCCACCATTTCCCCCCGCCGCATCGTCTCCCTCTCCCCACTCCCCACTCCCTCTCCTCTCCAACCTCCTCGTCGCCCTCACCGCATCCTCTCCATCGCCATGGCGGACGCAGGAGGCGAGCGCCCAGATTGGGGCGCAGATCTGGTGGAGCAGGCGTGGCAGGTCGCTGCGGGCACCTTTGTGAGGGGACGTGCCGGCGTCCAGCGCGGTGCCCCCCCGCTGCAGATCTGGAGAAGGCGGGGGCGGGTTGCAGCAGCGCAGTCCAGCCAGATGCGCCTGCTCTGGCGATCTCCGGCGAGGCGCAGAAGGTGGAGGCGGGCTGTGGCGAGGCGCAGAAGGTGGAGGCGGGCTCTGGTGAGGCGCACGAGGTGGAGAAGGTGGAGAAGGTGGAGGTCGGCTCTGGCGAGGAGCAGGCGGAGCAGAAGGTATCTGCTTATCACTTTAATGTGGTAGTTTTTAGATTGTAGGGTTTGTGGCCAGAAGGTTTTTTGGTTAGATTTGTTGGATGTAGGGTTTTCTCTGCATTAGGGTTTTTGAGTATTTGATTCGTGCAAGAATGGTGGACCTCATATGATTATTAGATTAGGTTAGAAGTAGCCGGATTGAGGGATGGGGTTTTTTCAGATGCTTATTAGATTAGTAGTGGAATTTTTGCAGTTCTTAGATGCTTATTAGATTAGTAGTGGAATTTTTGCAGTTCTAGGGATTATGACTGTCATAGTTGCAATTCTTAGATGCTTGATTGATGCATGTTGTCATAGTTGCAGTTCTTTGATGCTTGATTGATGCCTGTCAGGCAGAGGCTATGAGATGGGTTGTGCATGTCCTTGTGTTTTTGGAAAATGTCTACCTGAGGTGATTAGATGGTGCATTAGTTTGGTTGTAAATATAGTGAAGGATGTGCTCATGTAATGGGTGTTGTCATGTTAATCAAAAAGAGCTTCTCAAGGGCTGGATTTGTTTGTGTTGGATTGGGGCTTCTGAAGGAGAGGGGAAGGGGCAGTCTAAGCTTATTTAGTTTGGGTTAGTAGTGGAATTTTGCCGTTGCTTCAGAGATATTTACAGCATTGAACATCCTCTCCAATGCCGTTGCTTCAGAGATAAAAGCACCTTGGGATTTTTTCAGTGGTTAGTAGTGGAATTTTTGCTTGTTAGATTTTAATTAGTATGAGGTTTAATACCTTATTTAAGGGGGAATTTAAGGTCAGATAGACGTCATATGATTATTAGATCTGTAGTTCAATGCTGCAGACATATATGATTATTTGATTTGATCTGTGGTTCAATGATACTGGATGGAAACATATTTGATTTGGAATGCATTAATTTTGATGTGCCAATGAATTGATTTAGATGATACAAGATTCATCTATAGTATAATTTGTTGTTGTTTAGGTAAGTAATGAAATTTTAGATGTTTGTTGGAGATGTATGCATTTATAGTTGAAGTTGTACCTAATTAACTACTGCATTATGTTAATATGTGTAGGAGCTTTGCTGCATTATCCCAAAAACAGTAATTTGTGCATATTAAAAATTGTAGTTGGCTTGTGTAATTAGTAGCAATGGATGTAATTTTATATTTAGGGGGCTAAGAGATAACTCACTTTACAATTGCAGAAGGGTGGCCTCAAAAACAGTAAGATGGCCTTGAAATATTGTCCTTGCCCAAAATTTTATAAATCAAATGTTGTAGGCAGGCCTATTGTCGAGCCTCATAAAATTAACCTGGCCAGAGATTTTCCTCTTTTGCAAATACTTATGATGAATTACAAAAATATGCAGCTAGGATGTCAGCATTGTATAACTATGAAGTAAACATTCCAAGGCAGGATCCTAGCAACAAAATATACTATATGTTTCCATTAAGTAGTGTGTGGGGGGGGGGATTCCTTCAAAAGAAAAGTGTTGGGTTAATCCAGGGAATGTCAAGAATCCAGCTTGGATTTTCATTAGCATTTATGAAGGAAAGCATTTGTCTGTTGATTGATTGCTTAGATTCTGTATTTATAAGGAAAGCATTTGGTCACTTGCAACATACCAATGTGGTTCACATTCACAATTTTGTGTGTAATGACATTCTTTGAACTGCAATTCAATTCATTGTAATTGATGTGCTTGTTTGACAATATAGCAGGAGGAGGAGGATCTTGTGGTTGTGGGCAACAAGAGGAAGTGGGACAAGACTGGGTTCTACCCATATGACTCTGATGAAGATGAGCCGTATGAGGTAAGGCCTAGTTGAAATGTTATTTGTGCATTGAGTTAGTGTGTTTATAGTATTTGAATGCATAATGTATTAATGTCAGTCATTAATGTGTGCAGTATGAATCTGGAGATGATGTGGTCGAGGGGAACGTCGAGTCGTTTGAAGAGAAGGTGGTGTTGAAGATCAGGACCCAAGGACCTGGTATGTACCACAACTGGAGGACGGAAAAGTACCGCTGCCCCTTCTGCAGCAAGCCCAAGCCCAGGTCTGGGTTATTGGAGCATCTGATGGAACATTGCCGGGCTACATCGATCTCCAGTGGTGAGTACAAGATCAGGGCTGAGCATTCTGCCCTCCTGAAGGTCCTGAGAAACCCTAACCTCTAGTCCTACATCATGCTGATCATCAGAAGCTGGAAGCCGTACTCATCATCAGTATATTTGATGATGTTTTACTTTTGGAAAGCTGCATCTGGGTCTGAACTGGTTAAAAACTACCTCTATTAATGTAATGTAATGTATTGTGTGTCTTAACTGGATCTGTTGTGAACTGCCTGGTACCTAATGCTATCTATATATGTCTGGCCTTAACTTTATTGGTGGTGAATGCTTCCTTCATGTTTACTTGTTGTTTCGATGGTGCAATGATCACAAATGGCGCTTCAGTGTTGCTTCAGACATGCTGCAACACTTGTCTATGCTGTGCGCAAGTGCAACATGCTGTGCGCATGTGCCAATTATACCAAATATTGAATCTGGCAATGTTCCAAATTGGCTGTCATGAATTATATTACAAGGGGTTTCGTAAAGTTACTGATAATTGTTCATCCTCACACATTCCATCAATGCATAATTTGAATAAGCAAAAAGATCAAATGTTCCATCATTTGAACCAATGTTGCAATAACAGAGCAAATATTCCATATCAAAGTGTGAAGGAATTAAATGTAAATTTACAAGAGTAATGTAAAACTAGTTAAAAATAATGTGTGCAAAAAAAGGAATTTGAAATAAGATCTACTTTATTTTTAATAAAGTTATATAAGAGGGCATTAAAAAAATAAACTGAAGGCATTAAACAAAAGGAAAAGCATGGGCCAGCCTAGCCATCTTGGAAACCTTACTTTATAAATAAAAAAATACAGAAAAATAAGAGGGCATTAAAAAATAAACAAATATAAGAGGGCATTATAAATTAAAAAAATTCAAAGCAATAGAAAGAAAATATAAGAGGGCATTATAAATTTCAAAGAAAATATAAGAGGGCATTATAAACAAATATAAGAGGGCATTAGAAATTTCAAAGAAATTTTAGAAAAAGAATATTTTACAATGCCCCCCAGAGTTATAGACCGATGTTTTGACCAGCTAGTCTGGAGGGCATTATAAATTAATAAAAATTCAAAAAAATATAAAACCTTGGAAACCTAGCTTTGTTTGTGCAAGATATCATGTGTGCCAAAATTGAGGTGATTTGGAATTGGTCGAGAAAATGACCGCATTCCGTAGGGGCCATTTGGTCTAACTTAAGCCAGTTTTTGAACATACATGATTTTTTCCACCACCTCCAAATCACCCAAATCTTCTTGTACATGGTGACCCACATGTGCCAAACATGGCTATGAAAGAAAATTTGGAAAAATAATACTTTACAATGCCCCCTTGAGGTATAGACCGATGTTTTGACCAGTCAGTCTAGAGGGCATTATAAATTAATAAAAAATTATAAAAAAAATTAAAACCTTGGAAAACTAGCTTTGTTTGTGCAAAAGATCATGTGTGCCAAAATTGAGGTGATTTGGAGGTGGTCGAAAAAATCATCGCATTCCGGTGGGGCCATTTGGTCTAACTTAAGCCAGTTTTTGAATATACGTGATTTTTTCCACCACCTCCAAATCACCCAAATTTTCTTGTACATGGTGACCCACATGTGCCAAACATGGCTATGAAAGAAAATTTGGAAAAATAATACTTTACAATGCCCCCTTCAGGTATAGACCGATGTTTTGACCAGTCAGTCTAGAGGGCATTATAAATTAATAAAAAATTCAAAAAAATATAAAACCTTGGAAAACTAGCTTTGTTTGTGCAAAAGATCATGTGTGCCAAAACTGAGGTGATTTGGAGGTGGTCGAAAAAATCATCGCATTCTGGAGGGGCCATTTGGTCTAACTAAAGCCAGTTTTTGAACATACGTGATTTTTTCCACCACCTCCAAATCACCCAAATTTTCTTGTACATGGTGACCCACATGTGCCAAACATGGCTATGAAAGAAAATTTGGAAAAATAATATTTCACAATGCCCCTTGAGGTATAGACCGATGTTTTGACCAGTCAGTCTAGAGGACATATTTTGTTTCAAACTTGTGTGCAAAATTAGACATTTGACATATGCAAAAAATTGAATACAAATTTAAAAATTTACTTTGGGTATCCTCACATGCTGGAAATGTTTGGTCCAAATATTTTTAATATTTTTAAATTTTAAATTTAATTTATAATTTGAAAATTTAATGATTCAAACTTGTTTGCAAAATTTGACATGTGACATATGCAAAAAATTAGACATGTGACATATGCAAAAAAATTAAATAAATAATAAAAAATGCCAGCCTACCAACATCATTTATATGAAACCCCACGGCCTGCATACGACTAGTAACCCATTGGGCCAGGATGCAGGCCCGCGGTGAATGTATATAAGTTGCCGGTAGGCCCAACGGGGCAGAGAGAGACTGGTTAGGCAATGAGCTGCCTGCTTTAGATAGGAACTTGAGATGATTAGCTCAGGTGGGTTTATAAACCGGTGCGAGCTCCTCTCCGTTGGCGAGGTGGGACTAAACTCCCACCACCCCGAGACAGTGCCTGCCGCGGCTTTGATTTGGGCCTAATTTGGGTGGGCCGTTCCAGGCCGGCCTCACACGCGGTTATCAGCTGGAGAGGGGAAAAATTCCCCATTTCATCTGGCAGATACGAACCCTAGGTCTTTGCTTCTGTTCCCCATTCACTCCGTGTGCTCAAATCTCACATCTGGCGTCGCCGGCGATGGGGGACAAGAAGGGAAGGAGGTCGCGGTCGGCAAGTGATTGCCGCCGCGCTCAAGAAAAGTGGGAGGAGGCAGTTGGGAAGTTCTGTCAGGGCGATCTGGAGAAGAGGGCGAATGTGGAGGAGATCTGCAGCTGGTTTCCCAGCTTGCAGATGTTCATCGACCACGGTAGGGGTCTCATCAAAGTGCTTACGGGCAATGAGAAGAAATCGTTGTTTGGTCCTGCTCGAGGAGTTGTTCCAGTCCAGGTTTTCCTCTGGGCTATGAACGAAGCGGAGAACTCCCCGGATCCGCGTCAGCGTGCGAGGTGGTACATGTACCGCTCCCGCCGCCGCGCCCCTCCTATTCCAGTGCCAGATCTTGTCGGAGTGTTGCTCGCGGTGCCTGCTCCGGTTGATCAGTCCAATGTTCACTCTGACAGTGATGTGGAGCAAAGAAAGGATGACAGTGATAGTGAAGATGTGGAGCATAGCGAGGATGAGAGTGATAGCGAAGATGTGGAGCAGAGCAAGGATGAGAGCGGGGAAGAGGAGGTTGTTCTGCTGCTGGACGACAGTGCTGGAGAGGAGGAGCAGGATGATGTTGTCCAGGAGCAGCCGGCGGACGTGCAGATTGTGGGTCCAGGGATCCCGCAGCTCGGAGACAGGACCATGCCGATTGAAGCGGAGACCTACATCCGTATGGGCATTCGTCACTCAGAGCGCATCAGCAAGTTGAAGGACAAGAAAACAGAGTGATGGCATGTCAGTGTCTTCAGTTAGTCTATCTGTGTGAGTCAGTTTGGACCCGTTTGATAGCATACTATGTTCTAAGTTCTTTGAGAATACTTCAGTATTTGAGATTATGTTAGTTTTATTTACAGTGAGCTGTTTGGTTGCCCCTAATAAATGTGATTTTAGTACTGCAGTATTGGGAAAACTATAGTTATTTCTCTGCATGAAAAATGTAGCCCCTAATAGGATTGTTGATTGATCTATTTTGCAGACAAAGGAGCCACAAAAAAGGTGCTGGAGGTGGGAGCAAGACTGCTAGAGCGAGTAGCAAGTGAAGTGTACACAGCGAAGCAGGGGTGGAGAATCAACGTGGCAAGACTGGAAGGATAAAAAAGAAGACTCTACTTCCTGCTGAAGATGTGGCCTTTACTTTGTTGCGATGTTTTAGTAGTTGTTGCTGTTATTTTGCGGTGCTCATGAACTTTGTAAGCCTAGGATGATGGGTTAGGCAGACTGCAGGCCATGCTGGCTTTTGGTTATATAGGTTTATGCTGGCTTGAAGTGGAAATAGAGCATTATTAATGATATATGGATCAGCCAGTTCTTCAACTCTAAGGTTGCGTTAATTTGGTTCTAGATTCAAATACATAGCTTAACCCTGCAAGGTTAGCGATAAAACCCTAGAACAGTGCCCCGACATGACGCAACGTGTGTATTGTGTCCGAATTCGTGCACACCTTGCCTGGGGGACCACATTGGCCATGCCCACATGCTCCGAAAAAGTTGGGGTCATCTCATGCATGCCTCCACATGAACCATGTACAAGCCGGACCATTCGGGTTTGCCGGAGGGCAAGTTTGAAAGAGGTTTTCCTTGCCGGTCCCACCAAATGATCCCAAACTTTATGCACACCCTACCATGACCATGGCATGCATGTGGGAGCAGAATTCATACACCACGGCCTCATTTTTGTTGAAATCCCATTAATAGCCATGTGTATTACATGTAAGTGAGCATGTGTAAAATTTATTAGGTGATTTGAAGGTCAAAACATTAACTTGTCATATATGCAAAAAAATGTGTATTGAATGCAAGTGAGCATGTGTATAATTTAGTGTGTGATTTGAAGATCAAAACACATGGCAATATGCCAAAAAAAGTGCCCACCTACCAGAGCAGGAGAATTCATACACCACGGCCTGCATACGACTAGGAACCCAGCCGTTCATGGGCCAGGATGCAGGCCCGTGGTGCAGAATATCTCTGCTGCTAGTAGGCCCCACGGGGCAGAGGGGCCGAGAGTTAGGCAATGTACTGCCTGCATATGATAGGAGCTTGGGAGGGGAGTCGCAGCCGGGTATATAAACCGGTGCGGCGCTCTCTCGCTTGGCGAGGTGGGACTAAACTCCCACCACCCCACGGCTGTGCGCTGCGCTGTGCCTTGCGCGGCTCTGCCTTGGGCCCAATTCGGGCGGGCTGGCCCAGGGCAGCCTTACCCGCGCACTGATCTATTTTATATTCTCTTTGTTTTCACTTCTTAACTCCAAAATTTATTTTCCTGTTTATATTTCTAATATTTAAAATCAAATCTCTTTTTTCTATATTATTTCTAACAGTGTTTACTAAAATTAAAAAAATATGCCAAATTTTGTTGTGTTTTATTTCATTTGTTCGTTCTCGTTTTTATATTGATAATATTTATGAAATATAAACTAAAATGGTGTGTTTTATTTCAATTCTTCATTCTAATATTTCTTATCTTTATTATATTTGAAATGTTTTTAGTTTGTAAAATAAAATGTTCTGTTTTATTTCACTTCTTCATTCTAATATTTGCTCTCTTCTTTATATTTGAAATATTTTCAAAATGTAAGATAATATGTTATCTTTTATTTCACTTTTTCATTCTAATAGATCTTATCTTTTTTACATTTGAATTGTTTTTAAAATCCTAGTAAATGCATCGAGTGTCGGAAATCGATGAGAATTGGCATGCATGATGTCCACGGTCATCCCATTGTGTGAAAAAAATTTGGGGCCATTTGGTTGAGTCCAGAAAAACAACGTCCTTCGGGCTCCCCCTACGGCAGACCCGAATGATGGTGAATGCACATGTGCTATGTGCTGGCCTGCATGAAATGACACCAAACTTTGGCACCATGTGAGGAAGCCCAATGTAGGCCCCCATGCAACATCTGAGCCATTCCTGACACCGAACGAACATTGCGTCACGTCCGGGCAGCGTTTCGGGTTCTTTTCGCCGGCAAAATCCTAGTAAATGCATCGAGTGTCGGAAATCGATGAGAATTGGCATGCATGATGTCCATGGTCATCCCATTGCGTGAAAAAAATTTGGGGCCATTTGGTTGAGTCCAGAAAAACAACGTCCTTCGGGCTCCCCCTACGGCAGACCCGAATGATGGTGATTGCACATGTGCTATGTGCTGGCCTGCATGAAATGACACCAAACTTTGGCACCATGTGAGGATGCCCAATGTAGGCCCCCATGCAACATGTGAGCCATTCCTAACACCAAACGAACGTTGCGTCACGTCCGGGCAACGTTTCGGGTTCTTTTCGCCGGCAAAATCCTAGTAAATGCATCGAATGTCAGAAATCGATGAGAATTGGCATGCATGATGTCCATGGTCATCCCATTGTGTGAAATTGTTTTGGGGCCATTTGGTTGAGTTGAAATAATTATTTGACATCAAAATTTTCTAATATGAAAAAGAAAAGAAAAAAGTACATGAAACGAGCCCCTCATCGCTCAAAGAGAGGAGCAGCTGCGATTTGTTACACAATTCCCGGATCGGAATCTACAAAAAAAAACTCGAGCGTGGGAAGCCTATCCCTTTAATTTAGGAGCACGTACTGCCTCTCCTCAACTAAGGAAGGCAAAGATCACGGGCGTTCTATCCCTGGTGGTTATGACGACCTAGGAGATCCTCCTCCTCCTATTTAGTCTCGGCATCGTCTTTCATGTCATCTACGACGGCTCCTACCGCCGAGTCGACGACAGCTGCGTCCCTAGCATCGACCCAACCCCAGCAAGATCGTCGAGAACATCCAGGTCGTCAGCGCGTGCTGGCCGTCGTGGACGAACTGCGTCCACGTTACAACGCCGACAACTTCCATCTTCATCGAGCGATCCAGTATGTTGGCAACCGTACCGCATCCATGATGCTTTTCTTTGTGCGTGTGTTAGATTCGATAGGACTAAGATTAATTAGCGCATAATCTTCGCATTACATCTGTTGGAGTAGATTTTTTTTGTTTGTGCGTGTATTAGATTAGATAGGCCTATGACACTAGATTTGTTTGTGCGTGTATTTGATTAGATAGCCCTACGATTGCAAATTAGTTTCTGCATGTTGTTTGTTGTCTTTCACTTGTAGGTTGGATTGATGAATAAACAACAATTTTTATCAGTGTTAGTTATAGCATAGTCACTTTAAGTTATAGCAATGCCCTAAGACATGCATGTTGCAACTATGAGACGCCGACTAATATTGTATGTGTTGCACGTTTGTTTGATGCATGTTCCAGTATGCATAATTTCGTTTTTTTCTTTTCAATTTACTGTTAATTAGGCACTGTCACCTATTCTTATATCTATTTGTACAGTACCATATGAAAATAAATGATTAGATAAATTATGTTGCTTTTTATTATGAAACTAATTGGTTAAATAAGTACTTGTTAAACTGTCATTTTATGTGCTGCACGTGTCTCTGCTGAATGTTTCAGTATGAATAAATTATGTTGTATAGTTTTCTATCTACTGTGGGATAGTGTATTCCATTATTATGTTTTATGCAACAATATGTTAGGAAAAAAGTTGATTACATAATTTATGGTACTATAACCAAGTATATTTTTTAACAGGAGGGATGAACTCAACGGAGAAATTGTTTGCGCCGTAGAAAAATGGTGCAAACTTATTGCCGGTCTATCTTCCGGTCAACGGGCCGCACTTGCCGAAACACCACTCCGTAGCATGCTTCAGATACCTTCGCTGAAGATGCGTACACTGTTGATCCGGTGCTTGGTTGAGATATTTGATCCTAGCAAGGGCAGATTCATTGTACATGACTTGGTTGGCGAAGTGTCTCTCGGTGCCGTGGATGTTGAGTGCATCTTGGCCTTGGAGAACCACGCACTGTCGGCAGAAGGTATTCTCGGTGAGGAAGGTGAGGATGTTAAAGATCGAGTGCCGCCTCAATTCCTGAGCAAGACCACAGGTAACATAGTCATCGATGATCTGATTGTGGACATCACAAAAAATAAATCTGCCGACGACGATTTCCTTCGGAGAGTTGTCCTCCTGTTGCTTGGAACAGTTCTTGCTCCCATGTCGAGCAAGACTGTACCAAAGCAATATTACGCATTGGTGGACGATGTGAAGCATATATCCAAGATTAATTGGAATGCATTCACCCTCCGGGTTCTGCTGGACTGCCTTCGCAACGTGAGGAAAGGCAAACACCTTCGCCAATGGCCGAGAGGGAACATAGCTCTCCTGCAGGTACACCTTTCATGTAGTACCTGTACTGGGAGAAGGTTCAGCCTCTGGAAGGTGAATGCGCATTCAATCCTAGCTTGTCCATGGAACCTCTAATGAGGAATTGGACTGAAGCTGCAGCCTCAAGGAGAGACAAGTTTGATTATGACCACGGCCGTGGCCGTGGTAACATCAAGGTAATTCATTACGTTGGGTACTTCTTAAATATTTTATATAACATAATTAGTTGTATTAATATTTTTATTGATCACATATACTTGTATTTCACATGCAGATTGAAGACAACATAACCAAGGAGTATAGGGCGCAGGAGCGCAAAGTACCCGAACCAGAAAAGCCAAAAATGAAGCCCGCCATTGGTGCGGCAAAGAAGTCCAAGTTAGCCTCAAACGCGGACGAGATGATGAACCTCATCATGAAGCGGTGTATGGATTACATACGCAGCCAAATGAAGGAAATACCAGAACAAGTAGCCGAGGTGACACACCCTTAATTCTATGTTTACAACATTTTTGAAGTTGCAAAACCGTGCCGACATTAATTAATATTTTTTATGTAATGTAGAGATTGTTAGAGAAGTTGAACCAAAATGGTGTGATGTACAAGACAGCGGCTGCCGCGGCTTCCTGCAACAACGATGCCGACCTAGAAGTGGATTCCTTTAGAATGGTCCGCCAGAAAAAAAAGAATTTGTGTACAAGGATGACTCTGACGGTCTAGAGCCGGTGATTGATTTGACACAGCCTGACGAGCCTATTGTAAACCAGAACAATGATGATGAGGAAGTATGTTTTCATTTATTTGTCTTCATTTATCTCAATTATGCATCTTCATTTTTGTTAACTGAACCTATCACATTATTTTTTTGTTAACTAGAAAACACCTGCCAAGTTACATGTTGACAAGACAACGAAGCCTACTGATGAGTGCAGCGCAACACCGGAGAACCCTTGGATTGTAGGTAATTCTCCTCAAGCAGAATCGTCTGACATTGACATTTCTGCAAGTTCTATCGACAGGATGGTGGGTAAGAGCAAGGGGAAAAAGTCTGCAGCAACCGCAAAAGAAGACGATGTTATATTCGGGAAGCGCCGACGGATTGTTCCCAAGAAATTTGAATCCTCCTTTAAACTTGACAAGCCCAGCAAGCGAAGCGCTCGCGGTACTAAGCCATCCGGCAACACTACCGCAACTAGAGGTACCGTTAGTAGCTATCTTAGTGCTTAATTTACTACCATTTCATGTACTCACCGTTCGTGACGTTCGTAATTTATCATGCAGCTCTGTTTAGTGACAATGACATGGAAGGCTCTGTTAAGGACGATTTGACACCGGAACTCATCGATGCTGCTGTTGCGTTTGTGGAGGCAGCTGCTCGGTCTGAGAAGAATATGACAAAAAGAGTTTACTACAATGAACGTGGCACCTCTGTGACTGTGGAGAGTATACAACTGGTACTTGAGCATACATGGCTGGCGGATGACGTAAGATCTATTACCATGTCCTGCTATTTAAGTGCATAATCTAGGTGTCACCTATGAAAATAAAATGTTCTATTATTTTACGCAGATTATCGATGCTTATCAGACACATTTGGCTCTGCGCGTTGGTCATGATCGGCACCTCTGTCCAGCCTGGAGGTCCAAATACCTTGTTGATCGTGCTAAGGCACGAGACAACCCTAAACCGTCGAAATACAACATGGATAGTGCGCTGAGCAGAGCTGGAGCAGTACGTAGGGTTCTGGACGAGTATACCGTCCGTGATAAGGTACAATATGTTCTTACTAGTTCATTAACACTCATTTCAACAAGCATAATTGCATCTGATTACAAATGTGTTCCACATTTTAGTCGTTTATCCCGTTGAACGTCGGCAATACACACTGGATCACCGTGGTGATGCACAACCTCAAGAAAGAATTCCGAGTTTTTGATTCGCTCTATCCTATCGAGTTCTCTCTCGACACTGTGAAAGCACTGGTACTCTCCCCAACATTGAGCATTCTTCATATGAAATGTCATATGGTTTCTCACTACTACTTTCTTTTAAATAGCGACTAGCAATAGCAATTGATATGGAAGAGGCAAACCGTATTACACCTGGCAAATATCCAGACGTCACTAAGTGGCCTATCATACCTCAGATCGACATGCCACTACAAGAGGACGGGTGAGTTATGGTTCATCATTTTCTACTTACGAAAGACATGTTCGTGTGCACGGTGACTAATGTTTGCATATATATTAGGAACTCTTGTGGCCTTTTTGTGATTGAAGTTATGGAGCGTTGGGACGGGGATCGATGGACCGCCGATTTTACCCAGGTAATTTGTCCTCTCTGTTCGTACACTTGTACAATTGTCGTATAATACCAACTTCTATTCATTAAACCTTGTTCTAAAAATTGCAGGGCACCATTAATGCAAGGAGAAGGCGTCTCGTCGCCGAGTTGGTTCTCTCGCCTACCAACACGCTTGAATATGTGAAGAACAAAATCCGCGACATCGCAAAGAAAAGCAAGGCGTGAAGACATCATACATGATTCAAGATTCTAGTTTTAGTTGTTTGTTTTAAGTCCGGAAGCACGTTTCCCTGCATGGACAACTTTGATTTTCTATCATTCATGTAATAAGCACGATACCATGGATTTTGTGTGGATTTTTGGTCGCTCACACATACTTGTGTATGTGTAATGCAGTCAGACTATACGTTTCGTACCAATAAATTTTTGCTTCCCTTCATTTGTTCTACCTTAATGTTTTTTGCTGATGTGTTCATTCTTTTCTGTCATGGAAGAGTAATTCATTTTTTTTACTTTTGCATATTTTTTTGATTTGATTTGGCATTATTCAACAATAAGAAAAAAAATTGATAAATTCCTTTTTGTTTGCCTGAGAATCAACCTCGGCTGTCGTGCCATCCGGTGTGGGATCCCGCGCCCGAGACAACGACACATCCGGTCCCAGCGCGGGCGACCCAGTCAACGAGCGCCAGTTCGCGCGGGGGGACGCGCCAGGTCCGGTCCCGCCCGATCGCTCGGTGGAGACAGCCCATGTGTCGGACGCAGACGGGCCACCCGTGGATCCTGCGATTGGTGGAGTAGGCAGATCCGCCTGGGATCCCGTGCGCATGATTGCTGCTGGATCTCTCGGGATCGACGTCCGCAGGTGGATCTTCCTCGTGTCTTGCGCCAGACTCCCTTGGCGTTATGTGTTGCTTCAAATCTCGTTGCACAGTTTTTTTGCTGCATTTTTGTTAGCCTTTTCCTTTTCTGCATCATGAAGATCAGAATCAGTAGCACCATCAATCACATGATCAACTACTATTTCGCCCCCTTGATCAGTACGATTTAGTCCATTTTGAAAAATCTCAGCTCTTCCTCCGTCCTCCTCTTTTCTCCAATTAACATGCATTTTTCTTTAGCATTCTTAATATTCTGTCTCAGCTTCTCGTCATACATGCTCCACAGTTCTCTCAGGCAGAACTTCGTAGCCACTGACCACTCCGGGTCTACCCATTCCACATAGTTACATTCCACTTCTTCCTACAGTATGAAAAAAATGGTCTCAATCATATATGCACAAATGCAATACAATTACATGCAATGTACTAAAAATATGGTCTCAATCATATAAACACAAAATGTAGCATGCAATGATATATATATATATATATATATATATATATATATATATATATATATATATATATATATATATATATATATATATATATATATATGGATCAATTAACTACAAGTATATGCTATTATGTGCTAAAACAAATATTAGACCTAAAAAAAAACATAAATACGGACTTTGTAAATGCACAAATTAATTGAAATTGTATGCAATTTTGGCCAGAACAATGGATTACCGCGAAGTAAATCGAGCACGAGGTAATTTAAACATATATTTACAGTACGGAACAACATACCTTCTGACCACAGGCAAGACAACGTCTGCCAGTGTCCAAGGAATCAAAAGCAACTAGCCTGACGCAAGGTTCTCGATGCAGACAACGAGAAGACAGATCGTGAGCAATGCCACTCCATTCATAGCAAGGGATAGTCGTAGGAAGCTAAACGAAACAACAGAGATAATGCACAAATCAACGCCCTGCGTTAAATACTGGAAATGAAGAACCCTAACCCTAACCCTAGCACTACTTGGAGATTATATAGTAGGAGCGTACCTGCAAGCTAGTCACGGATTCGCCATCCGAAGAAGAGCTCGACTCGTCGCTCCACGAAACCATGGCGTAACGTGACCGACGGCAAGACGTGGATCGGTGGCGGCAGCGGCGGCGGCGGTTGCAGTGGATAGATAGAACGCGCGTGGAGATCGCGAGGGAAGAACCGCCCCGACCAGGTGGCCAGCGCGGCCCATTTAAACGGGCTGTAATCAAAATAAAAATTGTTAAATGGGCTCGGCAACGGGAGCGGTGTGTGTCGCGCCGTCTAACGACATCCGTCACCCCCCTCCACGTCATCGCGACAAGCGGCCCGAGTTACACTACAAGCCATAAAATGGTGGGTTTTTCTTTTCTTTATAAGGGGAAAATGGTGGGTTTTTGGTACGAAGTCTATACTATAGACCAAAGTGAGCTGGTATCTTCTATATCTAAATGGTGGTGAACCAAAGGAGTGGATTTTTTTAAATTATTACCACACATAATTACATCTTCTATATCTAAACAACTAGCCACCACTAACCTATTTCTCTTAACATGCAAGTTTGCCACCTCGTCATTCAACATGTATGGAGAAAGGTCCACCACAACATGCAAACAAAATATTCCCGCAACAACATATACATGTTACATGTAACCATTTCTCTATGAATTTATTGCAAAACATTCCCGCAACAACATGCCAGGTATCGTCTAGTTTTCTAATATAATATAACTACAGTGGACAACACAAAAGATGGCATCACTAGTAGAAAACAGGGCATAGGTCACAGGGCAATTTTCACATTAGCCCCAGTTCAGTCATGAACCAGGACCCATGGGGGCATTCGTCCCGGTTCGTGAGCCCAGGGGGCCGGCCGGGGCCTCGTGGGCATTGGTCCCGGTTCGTATGGAACCATTTGTCCCGGTTCGAGCCACGAACCGGGACTAATGGTCCTCGCTCCTGGCCCACAACCATTTGTCCCGGTTCTTGGCATGAACCGGGGCAGAAGGCCCGGATTTAGTACCGGTTCATGCCACGAACCGGGACCAATGAGGTGCCTTTATATACCCCTCGCCCGCGAGCAGAGCACTCCAGTGCTCTGTTTTTCTCTGGCCGGCGAGGGGAGGGCTTTGTGGTGCTCTAGCTCACCTCCTATGCACATGAGGTGTTCGATTAAATGCCCGAGCCACACTAGTTAAGCTTTTTCCTCTCGAAGCTCGACCTTAAAGCTCCATTTTCCTCGAGATTTGTCTAGGTTTAGCGGCCCGGCACGTCCCATTCCTGTCTTCACCGCCGTCGACCGCCCGCGCCGATCTCGTCGCCGGCAACACCGTGGTGAGCCTCTTGTTCTTATCTTCTTTTTGAAAGAAAAAAATTCTTACTTTAGATAGATACTTGTCTAATTTTCTTACTATTTTATTCCTTCTTATTACATAGTGCGATGGTTTTGGTATCCGCCCCCGTCGGCCCTCGTCCTGTCTATGATTCGGATGTGGTATATATTATCTTTTTATAACTATTTGATTCATTTATTGTTTATGACAAATATACCGACCAGCATGACATAGATTTTATTTATCTAGGAGGTGGTTGAACCGGAAATTCTAACCGACCCTATTGTCGAGAGGTTACATTTAGTTGAAGAAGAAAACAATTACTTGAAGGAAAAAATAAAAAAATTGAGGAGGAGAAGATGATATTGGAGTTGCATGTTGCGGATGTCGTCGATGATCACAAGATCAAGATGGATGCAATGCGCTTGAAGATTAGAAAGATTAGAAAATATGCCATTCATACCGAGGCTTGGTATCATTATGCCGTTGGATCAATTGTTACCTTGGTTGCGATTATGATCGCATTTGTTTTCGCATTGAAATGTTTTACATAGTTTCAATGTATGGTTTAATTAATTAGATGCTCTGGAGAGCTATATATATGTTGTTAGATGAGAACTATGTATGTACTTTGGTTCTAATGTGATGATGAACTTCTATTAATTTGGTCACTTAATTATCTATTCATGATGTTCTGTAATGGTTTTTGACACACTTAATTATATAATGCACGCAGATGAACCGGCAATGGATGTACGGTGACAGACACACCTCCGAGTACATTAAGGGCGTGCATGATTTTCTCGAAGTGGCTGAGGCAAACAAGCAGAATGGTTTTATGTGTTGTCCATGCCCTACATGTGGGAATACGAAGTCTTACTCTGACTGGAAAATCCTTCATGCCCACCTGCTTTACAAGGGTTTCATGCCACACTATAATGTTTGGACGAGGCACGGAGAAATGGGTGTTATGATGGAAGACGTCGAAGAAGAAGAGGACGATGACAACTATGTGCCCCCTGAATACGGTGATGCTGCAACGAGGGAAGCTGCTGAAGATCAAGAGGAACCAGACGATGTGCCCAATGATGCTGCAAGGGGGGAAGTTGCTGAAGATGAAGAGGAACCAGTGCCCGATGATGATGATCTCCGCCGGGTCATTGTCGATGCAAGGACGCAATGCGAAAGTCATAAGGAGAAGCTGAAGTTCGATCGCATGTTAGAGGATCACAAAAAAGGGTTGTACCCCAATTGCGAAGATGGCAACACAAAGCTCGGTACCGTACTGGAATTGCTGCAGTGGAAGGCAGAGAATGCTGTGCCTGACAAAGGATTTGAGAAGCTATTGAAAATATTGAAGAAGAAGCTTCCAAAGGATAACGAATTGCCCGACAGTACATACGCAGCAAAGAAGGTCGTATGCCCTCTAGGATTGGAGGTGCAGAAGATACATGCATGCCCTAATGACTGCATCCTCTACCGCGGTGCGTACAAGGATCTGAATGCATGCCCGGTATGCGGTGCATTGCGGTATAAGATCAGACGAGATGACCCTGGTGATGTTGACGGCGAGCCCCCCCAGGAAGAGGGTTCCTGCGAAGGTGATGTGGTATGCTCCTATAATACCACGGTTGAAACGTCTGTTCAGAAATGAAGATCATGCCAAGTTGATGCGATGGCACAGTGAGGACCGTAAGAAAGACGGGAAGTTGAGAGCACCCGCTGACGGGTCGCAGTGGAGAAAAATCGAGAGAAAGTACTGGGCTGAGTTTGCAGCTGACCCAAGGAACGTATGGTTTGGTTTAAGCGGGGATGTCATTAATCCTTTCGGGGAGCAGAGCAGCAATCACAACACCTGGCCCGTGACTCTATGTATGTATAACCTTCCTCCTTGGATGTGCATGAAGCGGAAGTTCATTATGATGCCAGTTCTCATCCAAGGCCCTAAGCAACCCGACAATGACATTGATGTGTACCTAAGGCCATTAGTTGAAGAACTTTTACAGCTGTGGAATGGAAACGGTGTACGTACATGGGATGAGCACAAACAGGAGGAATTTAACCTGCACGCGTTGCTGTTTGTAACCATCAACGATTGGCCCGCTCTCAGTAACATTTCAGGACAGACAAACAAGGGATACCACGCATGCACGCACTGTTTAGATGACACTGAAAGTATATACCTGGACAAAAGCAGGAAGAATGTGTACCTGGGCCATTGTCGATTTCTTCCGACCAACCATCAATGTCGAAAGAAAGGCAAGCATTTCAAAGGCGAGGCAGATCACCGGAAGAAGCCCGCCATGCGTACCGGTGATCACGTACTTGCTATGGTCAATGATTTACACGTAATCTTTGGAAAGGGTCCCGGCGGACTAGCTGTTCCGAATGACGTTGAGGGACACGCACCCATGTGGAAGAAGAAATCTATATTTTGGGACCTACCCTACTGGAAAGAGCTAGAGGTCCGCTCTTCAATCGACGTGATGCACGTGACGAAGAACCTTTGCGTGAACCTGCTAGGCTTCTTGGGCGTGTATGGGAAGACAAAAGATACACCTGAGGCACGGGAGGACCTGCAACGTTTGCACGAAAAAGACGGCATGCCTCCGAAGCAGTATGAAGGTCCTGCCAGCTACGCTCTTACGAAAGAAGAGAAAGAAATCTTCTTTGAATGCCTGCTCAGTATGAAGGTCCCGACTGGTTTCTCGTCGAATATAAAGGGAATAATAAATATGCCAGAGAAAAAGTTCCAGAACCTAAAGTCTCATGACTGCCACGTGATTATGACGCAACTGCTTCCGGTTGCATTGAGGGGGCTTCTACCGGAAAACGTCCGATTAGCCATTGTGAAGCTATGTGCATTCCTCAATGCAATCTCTTAGAAGGTGATCGATCCAGAAATCATACCAAGGCTAAGGAGTGATGTGGCGCAATGTCTTGTCAGTTTCGAGCTGGTGTTCCCACCATCCTTCTTCAATATCATGACGCACGTCCTAGTTCATCTAGTCGACGAAATTGTCATTCTGGGGCCCGTATTTCTACACAATATGTTCCCCTTTGAGAGGTTCATGGGAGTCCTAAAGAAATATGTCCGTAACCGCGCTAGGCCAGAAGGAAGCATCTCCATGGGCCATCAAACAGAGGATGTCATTGGGTTTTGTGTTGACTTCATTCCTGGCCTTAAGAAGACAGGTCTCCCTAAATCGCGGTATGAGGGGAGACTGACTGGAAAAGGCACGCTTGGAGGGGGGAACTCAATAATATGCAGGGACGGATATTCTTGGTCTGAAGCACACTACACAGTTCTACAGAACTCTACCTTGGTGACCCCGTATGTCGATGAACACAAGAACAGTCTGCGCTCCAAATACCCGGAGCAGTGTGACGACTGGATTACATGTGAACACATCAGGACTTTCAGCAGTTGGTTGGAAACACGTCTCAGAGGTGACACCACTGTTTGTGATGAGTTGTACTCGTTGTCCAGGGGACCATCTTCGACTGTATTGACTTACAAAGGATACGAGATAAATGGGAATACATTTTACACGATCGCCCAAGATCAAAAGAGCACCAACCAAAACAGCGGTGTCCGCTTTGATGCAGCAACCGAGAGGGGAAAGGACACATATTATGGTTACATAATGGACATGTGGGAACTAGACTACGGACATGATTTTAAGGTCCCTTTGTTTAAGTGCAAATGGGTCAATTTGTCAGGAGGCGGGGTACAGGTAGACCCACAGTACGGAATGACAACAGTGGATCTGAACAATCTTGGGTACACTGACGAACCGTTCGTCCTAGCCAATGATGTGGCACAGGTTATCTATGTGAAGGACATGTCTACCAGACCGAGGAAAAGAAAAGATAAGGAAGCGAATACATCATACGATGAGCCAAAGCGGCACATAGTTCTTTCAGGAAAAAGGGACATTGTGGGAGTGGAGGGCAAGACAGACATGTCTGAAGATTATGAAAAGTTTCATGAAATTCCTCCCTTCAAAGTCAAGGTTGACCCAAGCATCCTGATAAACGATGAAGATTATCCATGGTTACGGCGCAATAAGCAAATGACACAAGCGAAGAAAAAGTGAAGACTTTCTCCCGCAACTATTATGATGATAGCATGCCAACTTAAAATAGACGAGTATGATACCATTGTCCGTTTTGTACAAGAAGTGCATCTAGTTTTTGCCGTAACCCTCTCAACTTTCTTGCACATGCTATGTGGATGAAATGATGATACCATGCCAACTTTCAACCTTTTCAGAGTTCATTTGAAATGCTTTATAAGCCCTGAGTGCAGAGAGGTTAGGCCCGTAAGCCTGCTTTAGAGAGGAGCTCGACAGCTTAGGCGCACCGCACCTTATAAACAGGTGCGGCTCTCTCTTAGCTAGCGAGGTGGGACTAAACTCACCACCACGCCGCTGTGCAAGGCCATTGGTCCCGGTTGGTGGCACGAACCGGGACCAATTCCACCCTTTGGTCCCTGTTGGTGCCACGAACCGGTACTAATGAGGCTGTGGCCCCACGAGCACCTTTAGTACCTGTTCGTGGCACGAACCGGTACTAGAGTTTCTTACTAGCTAAGCAGTTTTTTAGTCCCACCTCGCTAGCTCAAAGGCACTAGGAGCGGTTTATAAGCCCTGAGTGCAGAGACGATGAAGAAGAGGCGCAATGCTCACGTTGCTTAGTTTCAAGCCTTGAGGAATAAGGTAGACTGCATCGAGCTATGTGCAGTGCAGTCTACACTATTCCGAAAGGCTTGAAGCAAATGAACGCGCATTGCGCCTCTTTTTTATTTTTAATCATTAAAAGCAAAAAGAATTTTCATAAAGAACTTTTTTTGATAGAAACTTTAATAGCAGAAAGAATTATCATAAAGTAAAATAAATAAGTAATTAGAAACAAAATAAAATAAAATAAATAAGTTTTTTGTTGTAAGTAGAAATAAAACAAAATAAATATAGCAAAAAAGAAAATAAAAAACTAAATACAGCAAAAAGAATTTTCATAAAGAACTAATGTCACTAATAGAAAGTTTATATGTTTTCTAAAACTAATGGCACTAACAGACAGTTTATAATTTTGCTGACCTAAAAGAAAAAAGAATTAAAAAATAAAGCAAAAAACAAAAGAAAATAAATAATGCAAAAAATTTAAAAAACTGCCACCTATTGGGCCACCACGGCCTGAATACGACTAGAAACCCAACCTGGGCCAGGATTCAGGCCCGCAGAAGGCCCAATAGGCCAACAGACAGCACAGTGTGACATTAGGCCCGTAAGCCTGCATTTGAGAGGAGCTCGAGAGGGCAGCCGCAGTGGAGCTTATAAACCACTCCGAGCCCCTCTCAACTAGCGAGGTGGGACTAAACTTTTGGCCGCGGGCAGCGCAAGGCCTTTGGTCCCGGTTGGTGGCACCAACCGGGACTAATGCCCACCTTTAGTCCCGGTTGGTGCCACGAACCGGGACTAAAGGCTTTGCTATATAAGTCCACACTTAGGAAATTTTCGACATACCTCGCCAGTTGCCCCCGACGCCGCCAGGCTGCCCGTGCTCGCCGTCGCCGCCCGCTCCTCATCGCCGTCGCCCCGCGCCCTTGCCTCGACGGGTCGCCGCCCGGTGCTCGTCGCCGTCGCCTTGCCCCCACGCGCCGCCCCGCCTCGTGCTCCCCTGCTCGCGCGCGCCGCCTCGGCGCCCCGAGCCCCCCCTGCCCGGCCAGCGCGTGCTCGCCGGCGCCCTCGCCGCCCCCGCCCCCGCCGTCGCCATCGTCCTAGCCGCCCCCGCTGTGAGAGCCGCCGCCCCGGCTCTGTTTTTTTATTTTTATTAGTTTAATTTTTTTTGTTCATATGTGATGTATATGTGTATGTGGCTATAATGTATATGTGAACACAAAAAAATTTGTATGTATGTAGATGTTCAAAATGTATGAATATATATGTCAAAAATGTTTTTTTGTTCATAGAAAGTTTTTATATATGACAATGGATATATATTCGATATATATGAGAAATGATGATCCACATGGAAAAGTTTTATATATGCAAAAGTTACAATTTTAGAAAAGTTTTATATATCTAGCTAGGAAGGGAAGAAGAAGAAAAAGAAGGATAGGAAAGAAGAAAATAAGAAGAGGAAAGAAAGAAGAAGAGGAGAGGAAGAAGAGGAGATATAAATAAGAAGAGGAAAAAAGAAGAAAAAGAAGAGGAGAAGAAGAAAGGAATAGAGGAGAAGAACAAAAAATAGAAAATATTCTATTTTTTCTTCTTCTCCTCTATTCCTTTCTTCTTCTCCTCTTTTTTTTTCTTCTTTTTTTTCTTTTTTTTTCTTCAATCCTCTCCTCTATTCCTTTCTTCTTGTCTCCTCTTTTTATTTCTTCTTCATTTTCCTATGTTTTATCGGGTCTGTCGTCGTCGATATATACCCCTCCCGATAACTTCAACACGAGGGGGGATAACTTCAACACGAGGGGTGGTCGATATACCCCCTCCCCGATAACATTATTTTCCCGTGTATATATGTCGTCGTTGTCGATATAACCCCCTCCTGATAACTTCAACACGTGGGGGGGGGTCGATATACCCCCTCCCCGATAACATTATTTTCCCGTGTATGTACGTTGTCGTTGTCGATATTACCCCCTCCCGATAACTTCAACACGAGGGGGGATAACTTCAACACGAGGGGGGGTCGATATACCCCCTCCTCGATAACATTATTTTCCCGTGTATGTATGTCGTCGTTGTCGATATAAAACCCCCTCCCGATAACTTCAACACGTGGGGGGGGGGTCGATATATACCCCCTCCCCGATAACATTATTTTCCCGTATCTTAACGACAATGATGGTCTGGAAGAACAGGGTGAAGAAGCAGGCTGCGGTGATCGAAGAGTGGAGGAGGAAAGACATGATTATGATGGCTCCGGTGACCCAATGCTGGTGCAAGAAGGAGCCCGTGGTGACGGATCGGTGACCGAACAGAGTCCGGCTAGGTAAATATATTAGTTAAGCCTGTGCTGACTAGCTAATTGATGCATTCATTGTTTTGGTATGTACACATATTAATTAACACTCGTCTTTCTTCTTTTTTCTAGCCCTCCGGATCGAGCACAACTACGGTAAAGAGACGAGGCCCGAAGAGAAAGTTGCGCTCGGATGAAAGGTTTGAGATCACAGCAATCGCGCGCGACGGCCAACCGATTGAACCCCTCCGGACAAAGGATGCTTTTGCTGCTCAGTGCGGGGTTCTAGTTAGGGACAAGATCCCGATCAGCATCCACCAATGGTATAAGCCTAAGAAGGAAGACCCTGAGGTGTCTTATGTCAATGATATGCAGAAAGATGATCTTTGGACTGAGCTGAAGGCAAATTTCACCCTACCGCCAGAGGAGGATCCGGAGAAGCCAGTTATAGAGCAATTAATCAAGTCTCATGCTCTTAAGAAGATGGCAAACCTATTCAGGAGGTGGAAGAATGAGCTGAAAACTTTTGTCGACAAAGAAGAGACACCAGAATTCGTCGGCCGGTATGAGAAGATCAGAGATCACTGGCCCGCATTTGTGGCCCACAAGACATCGGAAAAGAGTAAGAAGGTGTCAGCGACAAACAAGCAGAATGCTGCGAAGAAGAAGCTTCACCATCGCACGGGGTCAGGTGGCTACCTCAAAGCCCGGCCTAAGTGGGACAAGTATGAGAGGGATCTGCTTGATAAAGGGATCAAACCAGAGACAATGAACTGGCCAGACCGTTGCCGGACTTGGTTCTTCGGGGCTGGCGGAACCTTGGACCCTGTATCAGGGAGGTGTCGTTGGACGGACGAGCAACTTGCAATACCCGTCAAGAAGCTTAAGCACTATATCGATGCGGCACAGCAAGGGACGTTCGTTCCAGACAAAGAGAACGACGAGCTCACAATGGCCCTCGGGAATCCTGAGCACCCTGGACGGACACGAGGCACGCCAGGCTCCATTCCGTGGAAGGCTGGTTTTCCGGACACGGGCGGTTACAAAACCCAGGAGAGGAGGAAAAAAGTGGAGCAGATCCAAATTCAGCGTCTGCACGAAAGGGTTCAAGTGCTAGAGGAACGAGACAGCAATAGAGATGCCGAAACTGCCCCCGAGGCTACACCGCCATCTCAGCGTAGAAGCAGCGTGGCTTCCACCGAGCTGCCTCAGCTGGAGCATGCGGCTACTCCTAGCTACCCCGTGGATGCTATCACGGAGTGTCAACATTGCCACCTTATGGTGGAATGGCAGAACTTGAAAGTCAAGGCGGCTGTTGGCTCTGTTTTACCTACTGAACCCGGCGCAACCTACCACTGCCGGCCGATTCCAGAAGGATATGCTAGGGTGATGGTGGATGAAATAACGGAGGGATTTGAGGACCTCCAGCTTGACCAGCCTACCGGTGAAGGGGAGACTCGGCTGGGTTTAGCTCTGAAGACTCCATGCCTATAGAGGAAGGAGCTCATCAAGCTTCCGAACTGGACGGCTCCGGCGAGTAAGGGCACTCCGCCTCCTCCTCCGGCGAGTGATCAGGGCACTCAGCCTCCTTCTCCGGCGCGTGGCGGCACTCCGCCTCCTTTTCCGCCAGCGCCGGTGCGCCAGGGCAGCCAGCCTCCTCCTTCTCCGCCTCGTCAGCAAGGGTGGAAGAGACCCGCCGCCGCAGCGGCTGCTCCGGCGCGTCGTAGTCCTTCTCCTCCGCCTCGTAAGCAAGGAAAGAAGACAGCCGCAGCCGCTCCGTCTGCTCTGCCGGCGTCTAGCAGTACAACTGCCAGAGGCGGGAGGCAATACAGATTCGGTCCTTCTCTGAAGACTCCAGAGAAGTTACCATATGAGAGGACCGAGGAGGAGAACGCGAAGGTCGTGCGAGCCGAAGTGAAGAACTTCTTTGAAGGGGTCAAAGCAAAGAAACATCCACCTCCGGAGGAGAAGGTAGATCCGGTGAAAGCAAAGCGCACTCTGGCTGCCCTGACAAAACCACCAAAGTCTCCGCCAAGAGGCAACTATGAGCGCGTTCTTGGAAAGGCATATGCCGAAGCGGAGCGGTCGGGAAGTACTATCAGTGATAAAAGGATGAAAGAACGACGAGCTGGGAAAAAAATTGCCCAGCTCGACGAACAAGCGAACCAATCGTGCCCCCCACTCAAGGTGTCGAAATACATCGTCGCTAATGATCCGGGTATGGTGCCCGGTTATAGCAATCTTGGAGATTACCTTCCCGACGATGTACATTATGAAATCATGGAGGTGGACAACCACAAATACCATTACGGGAAGCCTCTTGTCAAAGATGTCAGATCTCTAAGCACGATGATGCGAAGACTACATGATTGGTACATGAAAACCTGCAGAGAGTCTGATGGGATGAGTACTTTGACGCTGAGAGTTAAACCGGAGCATGACCTCGTTGGAATTGAACTGCTGAATGTTCCATTTGAGGATTTCTTCCAGTTTTACAATCTAAAGTCCCTCGATAAAACAACGATCACTTGCTACTGTCTGTAAGTAGTACTACTTCTGTCATTAAGTCTCTCTATATAGGTCAGCTCTTTCATTGCATGTATTTATACTTATCCTCACTATATTATGCAGATTGAAGATCGCAGAATTGAAGAAAAGACAAATCGGTGATATTGGGTTCATCAACACAAATCTCATAGATGCATATACGGTTGAAAAACATCCCAAAGAAGCCGAGGCCAACTTGCTACAATCGTTGGTATTAAATCAAAACAAAGATATAATACTCTTTCCTTACAACTTCAAGTGAGTGTTATTGTCTTCTGCATATTCGGTTTCCCTTATTAGTCCAGGTTATGGTAATGTAATTGATGACTTATGCATGCATGCGCAGCTTCCACTATATTCTCCTAGAGATTAAGCTTGAGCCGGGAGTAGTAACCGTCTTAGACTCGAGATGAAAAGATCCCCAGGACTATGCGAACATGACTCAAATGCTCCAGAAGTAAGTTAAATTGATCATTATCCACCATATCAACAACTTTGTTCATTTCCTGATATCAAGTAATTGTTTTCTTTGTCTGGCAGGGTTTGGAGAAAATTCACCTCAAAAGCCCCGGGACTGCCGAACCAGCTGCAATTGAGACACCCGAAAGTAAGTACTATAGTAGCATGTTCCGCGCATCTCCTAGTGATTCAAGCGCTAGTTTGATCAATACCATTTAGCATGATTGCTTATCAGTTTGATTGACCTCTATTTCTTGTAAAGTGGTTGTGGCAGCAACCCGGGAATAATTACTGTGGATACTACGTTTGCGAGTCCATCCGCTACCATACCTGTGAGCGGGGCTACACTGAAGAACAATATGAAGTGCGTAAGCAATAATATTCACAATTTTATTTTATTACCATCATTTGTGTTGAGTTTCATTTATTCATATATATATGTATTGACCCCCTTCTTCAAATTAGATTTTTCGGAAGCGGGATCAACTCCTAGCAGAAGATCGTATGCGAGGAATTCAAGAGGAATTGGCGGCATTCTTCCTTGACCACGTGATCGCTGAAAACGGAGAATACTATGTGGACCCTGTGTTCCTACAATATAATTAGGAGATTGTATTGTAAGAGATAATTATTGTATATATGTAGCCGGTAGTGTCGGATAGATATACGAGAACTTGTTGTTCGACCAATATCTCGGAGAAGGAGAGGTGGTCGATATCACTTCTCTCTGTTTGCATATGTTCATGACGATCTTCTGTTTCCTTCATTTGATTACTAGCTAGCGTGTCTACTCCTCTCCATACGTATATAGTACGTAGCGCCGACCAAGCACGGAGATAGGAGAGGACACTTCTCTCTATTAATTAGCTAGCTAACACAATATATGAAACACCTAAATTAACCCCCCAAAACCCCTAAACCACCCCCTTTCAAAAAAAACAAAAACCTCAGCTCCTGCTAGGGGCTGACGCGTGGATGCCTATTGGTCCCGGTTGGTGGCACCAACCGGGACCAAAGGCCCTCCTGCCTGGGCTCCCCGCACCGGCCACGTGGACGGCCTTTAGTCCCGGTTCGTGTAAGAACCGGGACTAAAGGGCTAGGGCATTAGTAACGACCCTTTAGTCCCGGTTCCAGAACCGGGACTAAAGGCCCTTATGAACCGGGGTAAAAGCCCCTTTTCCTACTAGTGCATCATTACAATGGCTAAAATGCTATCCATTTTCCATGATTAAAGTCCCTAGTGACCGCCTCCTGTTTAGTCCATATACGCTACAAGCACTATCTCAAGGTACTGGCCTCTTGCAATAGTATATATCATGTATCATGTATGCAGTAACACATTGTAAACACTTCACTATTAGATCACTGGATTCATCCTAACATAACTTTAGCAACTGTTCTACTCTTCTTCGCCCACCACGCTTCTGCACACGATAACAGGAAAAGTTAATGAATGACAAGTTAAAAACAATTATAACCTACAATGCATACAAAAACTTACTTCTTATTTAGTTTGCATTTCTTGCTGCGTTTAGTGTGCCCTAGCAATTTGCATGCGCCGCACCTGATTCTGATCTCGTCGTACGAAAATGGCCTACCATTTTTCGACATAGGGCGGTTCTCATCTACCTTAGTTGCACCTTTCGTTAATACTTTAATAGGATCATGAACTTCAACTATGTTGCCTTCACCATCATCTACATATTCAATTGCACAAGTACTAAGATCAGCCGTTTTCTTACTCAAATTTTCCTTTAGCTGATCATACGCATGGCTCTTAGCTATCACGGTCTTCAAACTCTCCTGTAACTGATCCCACAAAGTTGGGTGTTTGCATGCTGCATGCATAGCTTCTGAAGCCAACACACTGACCTGGCTATATTTCATTCTTTCAGCTGCTCCAGTCCATCCAAATCCCAACAGATCGCTTGTGCGCCTGGCGGGCAGTCCCAACCTTGCGTCTTTCGTGAACCGCACAAGAACTAAACACTTTGGTATTTCAGATATATTCAAGTACTTTAGTACATGGAATATGTGCTTGCAAGGTAGACCCTTTTGAATCATTCTTCTGCAGCTGCACCTTATAGTTTCTGCGGAATTTACTGGAGTGTACTCCACCCAAAAACGGCTCTTCCGGTTATTCTTCCAGGCCACGATGTACTGTTGTGATCCGTCTCCGAGCTTTATTTCTACAATCTGCATGCCACCAATTTTCCTAAGATCAGCTTGCAACATATAGAAGTTTGCTGGAGTGAAGACGTGAGAAGCAGCTATCTCAAGTTCCCTCGAGCTAGTAACTGGCACCGGTAAACTCTGTGAGGCCGTGCAATCATCTCGTGCCTCATTCTCACGGATACGTACAACGGCGTTCTCATAGTGCAAAATCATATCCACCAGGGTCATTTCACCGTCTAGGTGGAGGTGAAGGCATGAGTTTAGGCTTTCACTCCTCTGGTTGCATTTCATGCCAAGCCAAAAACCCTCTGTCAGATAAGCCGCGGCCCACAGTCTCCTCTTCTTATACATCCGTCTCAACCATGTTACTGTTTTTTCCGACTGCCATCTTTCGGAAAACGCGTGCCATCTCTCCTCAAACGTGGCCGTGGACGTGCTGTAGTACAGAAGAGTTCGGAACTCCTTCAAGGACTTGTGACTGAGGTGAATCTTCATATTTTTTTTATATATGCCACATACATATACGGTGCCACACGTCTGGCAAGACTTGGCGAATTGCCTTGATCATCGCAGCGTCGGCATCCGTGATAACACTCATAGGCATCTTTTGACACATGGACCTCAAAAAAGTCTCCAGCAGCCACACATATGTCTCTTCGGTCTCGTCCGAAACTATGGCACAAGCAAAAACAGTGGTCTTCCGGTGATTGTTAAGACCAACAAAGGGTATGAATGGCATACCATACCGGTTCATCTTGTACGTGCTGTCAAATACAAGCACGTCGCCGAAGTCTTCATAGTCATGACGAGACTGGGAGTCACACCAGAACATCCTATTCATATGTCCTTCCTTGTATAGCTTGTACTCGAAAAAGAAGCTAGGATCCCTCTGTTTCCTACTGACCATGATGCCTATGACTGTGGCAGCATCACCTTTTGAAAGCAGCTTCCTCTTCTCCCTGGCGCAAAGGTTGTGTATTTCACGCCTGGTAAAACCAACACCGCCATACCATACATGTTTGCTGATGAAGGTATCCATCATGTCGTGAATTCTAATCCCTGCAGCTCCCATGGACAGTATCTCAGCTCTCTAGTACTCTTTGATTTTTCTGTGGGACCAAAGAAAAGGCACCTCGTCCGGTCCTGCCAAGATATGGCTATGCTTGTCCTCAAAACTATCAACATACCAAACCCCACGCTTTTGGTCAAGCTTCACGGTCAGGTGCGCTTCGCAGTGGCAGCGTGTCTCGGGTCTGAGCCTACGGCTGTGTCCTTCCTCGGTTAGCAACCTGCTGTCACGTTTTCCTTGTCTGGAACAAACAAACCGCCTATAACGCATATGACGTGACTCGGTTTTGCTATACCTGACCCTATTCTTTCTAACGCTGAAACCATTATCTCTAGCATAGCTGTTGTAGAAATCATACGCAGCCTCGTGAGACGTAAAAGTCATTTGTATTATCTGCATGAACATATCCCTCTTATCATCTGCACTAGCAGTATCTTGGACATTCTTTTTCCCCTCAACTTCTGTCACCTACACAATCATAACATAGCCATGAAAACAGTTTTCTATGGTATAACATTACTTCCATACAACATTGATTACATACATACCTCACTCATGATGACCGACGATTGCGACTCCCCAGAATCAGATGCAGCTAATGATTCGACATCAAGGTCTGTCTCCGCGTCGGATTCACCGTAATAGTCGTATGCATTATGACATTCGGAAATGAGCTAAAAAATATAACACAAATACATAAGTACTTATCATATAATATTCCAGGATTAATTCAATTTGCATGCATGCCAACAAAAAATTCCACTTCCATACCTGACTAATGTAATCTTCATTCGAGATCTCCGAGTTGTTTTCCTCACCATCATCACGCTCATTGTTTTCCTGACCATCATCATGTTCATCCATCTATAAATTTTCAAAATATAATATTGTCGGATGCCACCAAAAAATTACAACATGATAATGCCACTCACATTAAGATCTTCCAATACGTTCCCATTCTCTGACCTATCTCCACGATCTGAATTTTTATCATCTGACCAATCTTCTATCCAGTCTTTCATCAGTTCTCCAAACTCCATGTCATACATCATATCAGTTAACTCATCGTCCGCCATTTCCTACAACAATTAATATGTATCATCACATGTGCAAACATTATCAATGCTGACATATACAACACCTAGCGCACGATCACGGATGTTAAATAAATTACACCAACCGGAGAGCGCCCCAACCGAGGGCGTTCAGATCGTGCACACAACCGACGCCAACGACCTCTGATCGGCCATGAATCCTCCCCCTTCTCCACACCAAGCGGCGTTAAGGTACGTCTCATGAATCCAGTACGTGATCACTTTGGATCACGCGAAGCAGCGCTACCCGTGATAACATGCGCCGCCAGATTCCTAGCCCACGGCACCAGTCGTGATTATTTTGGATCGCCGGATACCTAGGTAAGCCGCCGCATCAAATAACGGAGCCGTCGTGCACACAACCGACGGCAACCGACGCTAGGTTAACCCTAGAAAGAAGAAACCCACTTTAGCCCGCGTGATCACTGTGTATATCACGACGAGCAGCACTACCAGAACAAGATCTGCGATGGCCTGGACTGCCAGAAAGCTAGGTTGCCCGCCCCGCTAAGTTAACCACTACGACGAAAACAGCGGCAATTCGTTTGATGCTGCTGCGAGCGAGACAAACGTGGGGAAACGGGATGCGGTACCTGCGAGCGCTGGAGGTTGACGACGGTGCCGCGCACGCTCTCGGACGAGATCGCCGGCGATAAGATCGCTGCCGCCGATATTCCTACAGAAACTCACCAGAATGATGGAGGAGCTGCGTGAATGATGGATCTGCGTGATTGATTGAGCTGCGTGATTGATGGATCGGCCGTCGGCAGGTCCTACCTGGTCGTGGGGTCGTGTCATCTTTTTTTTCGGGATGTCACCGTATACATACGTGTGGGTCATACGGGTTATACGGGACTTGGATATGGGCTACGGGGCTTGGATATGGGCAGCGGCGGGCCGGAGAAAAAATAGATGGCGGGGCTCAAGAATACCCCTAAAAAATTGAGTTAGGGGGTGCACCGGAGCAAGCCTCCTAGGCAGCTACTTCAAGAACATGAGCCCTGAGGATCAGCGCTTCATGCTCGATGTGGCCGCTCATCACGAGCAGGTGGAGGACAGGTACGCCAAGTACCAGGAAAGAGTCCACAAGGAGATGGATGAGAAGGGATTCGTCGCTCTCCCCGATGACTTCGACGAGAGGACGGCCGCTGTGGACGCCGCTAGCAGCGAGGCCTTCTACAGAGGAGCCGCCGAGGTCAAGTAAGCTAGCAGGAGGCTGGATTCGGCGCCATGTCCTTCTTTCTACTTCTCCACTCGTCGGTCTTGTCTCTCATTGTCGCTATCTCTCCATCTCCTTTGGTAAACTCATCAACACACGAATGAAGTTGTAAAATTGACCGAGAATAAGTTAACTGTTATTCGATTGAGACATAGATGCTCCACCCTAGGATTTGACGGTCTCGATGATGAGCACGAATAAGTCTAAGGTATGAACTGCAAATGGAGGTGTGTCGCTTTTGGATTTTACATACTAAAACTATGATTCCATGTCTGACATGTAATCTTCTTTTAAACTTTAAATATAGTATTTTTATCGACTTGCTAAAGATTCATATTACAAGACTTAGCTATGGTCTTGGCTTGATTGACATTTCACTCAATTAACGAAGACAGTTGATATACCATTGGGTTTCCACCCAAAACAAGTAATCACTACAATTATCAACACTTATATAACCCATGACGTACTAAGTCCATGTCGTCTTTCCATCCTTTTTCATCTTTTAGACATTGATGTGGTCATGCGCTGCTAGGTGGCCACTGCCACAGGCCCGAGGGTCTTCAACCCTTAAAATTTGGCGGCAACGATGATTATGTTTTGCCAACTAATTCTGCCACTAAAGAGGAGGACGACGAGCATGTACTAAGCATGATTTTATATGCTCATCACACCTAAATTTAAACATGTTTATTTCATAAAAATTGAGACATCCACTCCGCTATTGCTACTAATGACTAATGAATGCAAAGAATTTCAAAATCCTCTTTATTCTGTTTTCACTGAATATGTGGCTAAACATGGACAAAATCAAGAACATACATGAAAAGAAATAAAAAGGATATAAATAGAGCCAAAGTGGGAGGCACAGAAAGCCAACAGTGCGCAAGGTGTCTCATATGAGCGCACGCACTCGTATGATCACTAGTATGGCGTGTCAGCGGCGCCCTCTCATCCAACCCTACTACGTGAAGGGGCCAACACCAGAAACAACATAGAACATCATCGAGACCTCCATCTTTGCCATCCACAGTAACCCTAGCCGCCGCCATTTTCCATCTCCATCTTCATAGCCACCACCATCACCATCACCATAGCGCCCATCCAAATTAGCCATACATTGTAATTGTGTATCACATCCGGCAACTATTGTAAGACATTATCAATCAATCAATCGTCTTGATTTGGTCTTCAATGATTTTTTTCTTGCGGTCTGATCGCCATATGTGAGTAGTTCGGTAAGGTCATGTGTTGAGGCATACCCTACAACCATATGTATTTGTCAGCGGGATCGATGGAAGTATTTTGATATCTTGTATGTGTGAAGTAAAATTGCTTCGTATATGTCTCTTGTCACGTTCATGATCTTCGTCCCTGCAGGTACCCAGAATCACAGAGATCGAGCCACAGAGAGGCTAAGGGCAAGGAGATCGTGAACGTCATTCTGAACACTAATGACATGAATCCTACTTTTGAGTGCACAAGAGATGTAGTCAATAAACACCCGATGCTTTTGCCTGATTCTATCTTAATTACTAAGGCAACCCCATGTGACGGACAGGGTCTTTGATTGGACAACTGATTCTTGATGCAGGACGGGTGCTGGCCTGGACGTAATTTGGACACATCTCCATATATACTTCGATACTTTGCAAGCACATCCTGATGCTGACCTCTAGAGCACAAACGAATATCATGATGATCCGCTTCGCAAATATATGGTTGTAATAACAAGTCCTTATACGCATGTCTATTTTTATCTATAAGTGTTCAATTGTGCAACTTGATTTTGACCTGGTCCAAAAACTGGAATTTAATTCTCTCGCAAAGCTTGTTAGAAACCTTTGTCGCACTTCCTCTTATGGGTTTGATAACTCAGTGTCATCTCTGGTGCAAAAAGCGAGAATCCTTTCTGCACCTTTACCGAATCACTAAAGGGACTCATCAGCAGGACTGTCTAGTACCCCGAATTGGGATTTTGGCGGTGCTTGTGACCTTCCTCCCTCTTCAAATTTCATCGCATGTGCGACAACGACCTTCACTCCAGGTCTCACCCAAGTTAGTTATACCTAGCAATGGCGGCATTTTCGCATGGGGTAATTAATTTTATGCCTCTAGTTGTGTCTCACTCGGCTATTTGTCCCTAGATTCCAAAAACTCTCGGTCCTGCCCAAGTCAATCATCCCTTTGGCCGCGTTTGACGGTTTCACCATCATTTGCAAAAACTTCATAATAAATTCATAATAACTCAAAAAATGCAAATAAGATATCAAAAAGTTCAGAAAACATCACCCATATGTGCATGTCATCCGCATTCATGACAAAAGTGTTATTCATACATTTTTAGGTTTAATAGCATTAATAATATTAATAACCTCGTGTGGTTTGAACAACACTTTATCGTGAATGCAAATGACATGCAAATACAAGTGATGTTTTTCTAAACATTTTGATGTCTTATTTGCATTTGTTTGAATTAATATGAATTTATGAAGTTTTCAAAATGACGACCAAATAGTCAAAGGTCACATGTATAAGAGGGGCGAAGTGGCCTGGGTAGGACTGAGAGTTTTTGGAAACTAGGGGCAAAAACAGCCGAATTGGATACAACTATGGGCATAAAACTAATTATCCCTTTCTGTTGGTTGTGTGCATTCTAATTATGCAGAAATCTGATGTGTGTGTTCATTGTGTTTGTATCCCATAACACTTTAAAAAATATATATACTACCCCACACGAGCGTCACATGAACATTGAAATATTTAGGATTCATATCATTTTCCACATTCGAAACATCGTGTGGCACTAAACCAACCGTATTAGTTATTGTTCATTGTTCTTGAGCAAAAGAGTACCGATGTCATGATGCTTGCTCCGAGTAAAGTAAGATGAAATCCGTCTAGTACAAGGACACGTGCACGTACGCGTGGTTGGGCCAGACCTAAGTGAAGCCCGATCAACGGCGAAATTCAGAGACGGACGCGATGGGAGGAGTAATTCAATCCAACTCCGATCGGGATCTTAGCTCCTACTAGGGTTTTCCCCCGCCCTTATTAATTAGCCGAGGCAACACGGCGGCGTCCATACCCCGATCGATCGATCGAAAGGTAGGTTCCCCACAAATCCCCACTCCGTCCGTGTTGGCGAATCTTCTTGGCGATGGCCGGTAAGCAGGGCCGCAAGAAGGCAAGGAGCACCGTCTCTGGACCGAAGAAGCCTGCGGCGGCGAAGCCGGCAACAGTTCCTTCGTGCAAGTACCACCTGTCGGAGGAGTCTGTCCAGGCGGTCCTAAACCACAAGAGGGTGCCTTTCGTCCTTGGGGACTACTTCGACGACCTTACCCCCGAGGAGCAGCAACTCATGCTCGATGTGGCCGCCCAGCACGAGCAGGTCGAGGACAGGTACGCCAAGTACCAGGAAAGAGTCCGCAAGGAGCTGGATGAGAAGGGATTCGTCGCGCTCCCCGATGACGTCGACAAGAGGAGGGCCGCGCTGAACGCGGCTAGCAGAGAGGCTTTCAGAGGAGTCCCCGAGGTCAAGTAGGTTTTCAGGAATTACCTGAGAAGAAGAGGATGCATCAGAGCGCTGTTTGCCTATCTTGTTTTATACTTTTATCTAACTATCTTTCTGTGTGATATCAATGCACTGGTCTAAGTTTCCTAAATCTGGTCGCTGGCATTGGAACTTTTTTTTTTTTTGAAAAAGGAGGCTTGCCCCGGGCTCTGCATCGGAACGATGCATACAACCATCTTATTAAAAAGTCTTGAAGTAGCATAAAATCATAAAAGTATTACAGCTCGCAAGCGGAGCAAAAAGGAGAAGAAAAGTGAATGCTCAATATCATAACCGGTATGACAAAGTAAAGGACAAGCTCCCTAGACTCCTATCCTGTTATGCGACCGCCATCCAAACCGGTTGAATATAGCTCGTGCTACCATCTCCCACTGGTTGCACCCAGTAACCAATGACTCTCTGGAGTCCGTAGGAGTGAGTAAGGACCACGTATGGATCCATGCGGTAGCTCTGAAAATGACCTGCAAGAAAGTTAAAATATGTTGTCTGTTAAAAATCATATCATTCCTGCAATTCCATATAGCACATATAAGCGCACATATTCCAATCCGAATACGAGCCGCAGTCATATGATCAACCCCAGCTAACCACGTCCCAAATAACGATTCAAGTTAACCGGAGGAGTAATGTTAAAGGCTATATGGATCGTTCCCCAAAGCAATTTTTTGTGTAGAAACCACATAAAAATTTTAACATGCAAGGGAACCTTAACCTTCCAAATATGTAACGATCTCGAGATTGGGCCAAAATTAATTAGATCCATGTAAAAAGATTTCACCGTAAACACCCCATTTCTAGCTAACTTCCAGTGCATCGAGTCGGGTTGGTCGGATAATTGAACATCTATCAATCTCCGTATCAAGTGCATCCATGCATTCCATCGCTCACCAACTAATGCACGTCTGAACTGAATATTCAAGGGAATCGATTGAAATACCGTGCCTACGTAATCCTCCTTACGTTGCACAATGTTATATAGGGTGGGGTATTGTATGGCTAGTGGCGTCTCCCCTAACCACGTATCCTCTCAAAATCTTGTTGACATCCCATTGCCAACCAAGAATTTGACCCTACGAAAGAACAAATCTTTCGTTCGCATGAGTCCCTTCCAGAATGGCGAGTCAGTTGGTCTCGCGGTGACCTGGGCTAGCGTTTTCGAATGTAGATATTTGTTGCGTAGTATCTGTGCCCACATACCCTCCGGCTTTGTCTCTAACCTGTGAAGCCATTTACTCATAAGACATTTATTCTTAATTTCCAAGTTTTCCATACTGAGCCCCCTGGTCCTTGGGTCGGCATAAAATATCCCATCGTGCGAGACGGTATTTCTTCTTGGCCTCATCTGACTGCCAGAAGAAATGAGATCGAAAGAAATCAAGTCTCTTCTGCACCCCTTCCGGTATCTCGAAGACAGATAGTAGGAACATTGGCATACTAGTAAGTACTAAGTTGATCAGCACTAGCCGACTCCATACGACATTAGCTTACCCTTCCGGCAACTAAGCTTTTTTTTCAATTCGATCTTCGATGCACTTCCATTCTTTATTAGATAGCTTACGGTGATGAATCAGTATGCCCAAATAATTGAAGTGCAAAGAACCTAATTCACACCCAAACAATTGTCTATATGTGTCTTGCTCTTCTTTGGCCTTACCAAAGCAGAACAACTCGCTCTGTGAAAGTTTATTTTTAATCCAGACAATTGTTCGAAGAGACATAATATGAGTTTCATATTCCGCGCTTTTGCAATGTCATGTTCCTCCATAAAAAGAAAACAGTCGTCGGCGTACTGTAAAATGGAGACTCCCCCATCGACCAGATGAAGGACAAGTCCATCCACTTGACCGTTCTCCTTGGCCCTGCCTAAAAGAATGGTCAACATATCGGCCACTATATTAAATAGGAGAGGAGACATTGAATCCCCTTGTCTCAATCCCTTGTGTGTTTGAATAAAGTGACCGATATCATCGTTAACATTGATTCCGACACTATCTTTTTGGACTAGAGAACCCACTTGGTTCCACCATGCCTCATTAAAACCTTTCATGCGCATTGTTGCTGAAGGAAAGGCCATTTAACTTTATCATATGCCTTCTCGAAATCTACTTTGAAGATAACCCCATCTAGCTTCTTCGATTGAATTTCATGCAGCGTTTCATGCAGGACGACGACCCCTTCAAGAATGTGTCTCCCATGCATAAAAGCTGTCTGGCTCGGTTGCACTACCGAATGGGCAATCCGTGTCAATCTATTGATGCCCACTTTCATGAATATTTTAAAACTCAGGTTGGGAAGACATATTGGCCTGAACTGCTCGGTCCGAACTGCCTCTTCTTTCTTTGGCAACAACGTAATCATGCCAAAGTTAAGATGAAACAGTTCAAATGACCGTTAAAAAAATCTTGAAACATAGGCATAAGATCATCCTTAATAATATGCCAACATTTCCTATAGAATTCCGCAGGAAACCCATCCGGTCCCGGTGCTTTATTCGGTTTCATTTGTGAAATTGCGTCTAGAACCTCTTTCTCAGTAAACGGTGCAAAGAGAATATCATTCTCCTCCGACCGAAGTTGGGGGATATCTCCAATAACAGACTCATTAATGGACATCGTGCTCGCTTCGGGAGGCCTGAAAAGTTGTTTATAATAATTAGAGATATAAGCTTTCAGATTCTAATGACCCACAATGGTCCCTTCGTCCTGTTCAAGCTGTATTATTTTCTTCTTCCTGTGTTTCCCATTCACAATCATGTGAAAGAATTGTGTATTGTCATCCCCTTGGATAACCTTAAGCACCTTAGCATGCAATGCCCATTTGAGCTCCTCTTCTCTAAGAAGAGCTCGTAAGCATTGCTCGGCTTCGGATTTTGAACTCTGCTCGGCTACATTAAGAATGTTCACTTCTACTTTTAAATCCATAGCATCTATTAACTGGGTGAGTCGCTCTTTTTCTTGTTTGTAAATCCCATTCTCATTTCTGGCCCAACCCGTAAGAATTGTCTCAGATGTCTAATGTTTTGCCATCTATCAATACTTGATCGTCCACTAACAGGCTTCGCCCATTCTCGTGCAATGATCTCCATGAAGTTCTCTTTCTCAAACCACCCTAGTTCAAAAGAGAAAGCGTTCTTTTTCCTAATATGGGTTGCGTCTCCCGAGTCTACTAGTAATGGTGTGTGGTCAGAGATCGCCCTCTGGATCGCATGCACCGACACTAATGGGTATTTTTATTCTCATTCCACACTAGCAAGCACCCGTTCCAACTTCTCATAAGTTGGAGTGGGCAACGTATTGGCCCAAGTAAACTGCCTACATGTGAGTTCAATCTCTCTCAAACTAAGACTCGATAATCATGTTAAACATCATGGACCAACGTCCATCAAAGTTTTCATTATTCTTTTCGTCTCTCTTAATTTGATCTAAAACTTGTCTATAAATTATTTATGGGCGATGGTGTGAGGCTTGTGGCTGTTTTGTTCATCTATACTGAAGTATTCACGGCCATGGCATGGGCACATTGGATTTATGTCTTCTCAGATTGAGGCTTGTGGCTGTTTTGTTCAACACTTACATGACCCATGGCATAGTAAGTCCATGTCGTCTTTTCGTCGTTTTCCATTCCTTGCTCTTTTTCTCTTGATCTATGTCTTCTCAGCTTTCCTCCTCACGCAGAGCATAGAGGAAAGCTGAGAAGACATAGATGTCGTTTGTGACATGGTCATGCGTTGTAAGGTGGTCGCCACGATAGGCCCGAGGGTCTTCAACCTTAAAATTCGCTGACAACGATGATTATGTTTTGTCGACCAATTCCGCCAAAAAGAGGAGGACGACGACCATGAGGGCGGTGTAGGACTGTCGTAGTACCCCGAATTGGAATTTTGGCGGTGTTTGTGACCTTGCCCCCTCGTCAATTTTCGTCACATGTGCGCCAACGACCTTCACCATTCTAAGCCTTTGGTGACGACTGACACTTTGATGCAACTTGACTGTCTGCTTGTGCGGACATGGTGTTTAATAGCGTGGCATCTCACGTCAAGATCGTGATACGCATGTAGCTGTTGAGATCGCGGAAAGTGATGGTGACAACACATGGTCTCGAGCTCCGGGGTGAAAACTCTAGGTCCGACCCAAGTTGGTTATACTTGGCAATGACGATGTTTTCACATTTTTATCTTGTGTGAAGGTATTGCTCGGATTTGATCCACGCTTGCTTGTCATTCCCTTCATGAAAGCGTTGCTGCTAGAGAGCCTTTCTCGTTGTCCTTGTGATGTCAAAGAGATGATTGGTGCGAATAGTCGTTGTCATAATTCGTTGATTGATGTTTTGGTCGCTTCAGAGTTATCTTTTTTCCTTTTTTCTTTCCTTTGTCTAGACATAACTTCGGTCGTGTATGTCTTTACTCTTTGCCAGCGTGATTGTGTGTGTACATTTGTGTTGGTCGTGTTTATCCTAGTCATGCTGAGGTTGAGTATGTGCTTATTGTTGTATCCCCTTGAGATGCAATGACGGAGCTAGCATTCATACAATGGGTGTACAAAGGCCCTAATTCACAGTTTTACTCATGTTTTCTAAAATTTTTTATGTATACTATTCTATACATGTGAATTATATATTGGCACTCAATGTTTTTTGACAAAATAATGGGTGTACATTTGTGCACCCTAGTACCCTTGTAGCAACACCCATGCGCTTGATGCTTTAAAAAAATACTACCCCACACGAGGGTCACATGAACATTGCAATATTTAGGATTCCTGTAATTTTCCACATTCGAAACATCGTGTGGCGCTAAACCAACCATATTAGTTTTTGTTAATTGAGTACCCAATGTCGAAGTAAGATGAAACTAACATGTTGAGTTGTGTTTTGTCTTTGGATGATGTTTGTTTTGGGATGGTTGAATAACATAATTTGTTGAGTTGTCGTGAGCCTGTGATGCTTCATATATATGGCAATTGAATTATACATCAGCTATAAGTTTGACAAAAGGAAACATTAATTGAGAGGGTAATTGGTCTGATGCCAATATTTGACATGCCAATTGTTGGCAAGCCTAAAATATGACAAAAATTGCACACGGATTACTTAGAACCTGCAGTGTTCCACAATATGCAAGAACAACATATAATTACGAAACTCTTTTGTTAGGGAATTAATTGTGTAACTCTAGATGATTTACACATGTGTTACATAGAACTTCCATCTACACATTCATGCAAAACAATAACAACGAAAAATAATCACCCGCCGTACTTTGTTGGTTGTACGGCTCCATCCACCATCGTGTAATGAGAAGGTCTAGAGAATAACCATCGTTCTCTTCCGCAACAACCAGAATGCATGCGCCATGTACCTCAGACAAGAGTTCCACAACCTTGAGCAATTAAGGCAATAGCTCCATTGCCAACAACTACCACAGGGAGAACATAATGTCCGACGCACTCGCCGATGTCAACTCCCCCGTCACCGTCATCCCCATGCTCACTCCCTTTCCATAATTCCTCATGTCGCGTAGCATGCTCCTTCTCCAGGAGCCCATCCCAAACCGCTCCTCTTTGGCGGCTGCGCTGCATACATCCCATGGGAGCGGCCGTTCTGGTCCACCTCACCTCACGGCCGCAACAGCATTACGTATGACAGTGAAATAGAGGAGACACATGGAATGAGGGAAGGCACTAGAAGGAAAGACAGTCACGACCCTAGTTGTCGACCCATTAGAGGATGGAGGAAGGCGGGTAATATTTGAACACTTTTTCACATCGGTTACTTTTAGTCCTTAGAAGTGGGATCGATGTAATCCACATAATCTTCTTTTAACACAGCGTTGGCAAGGATTCTGAATCTGGGACCTCTTGACTCCAATACCATCATGAATTCATGCTCCCACCAGTTCATACGTCGTCCGAACGAATAAAGAAAGTCGGGCAAGAAATATACATTGCAATGAGTATTGCTTAGCGACACCCTTCCTTAAAAGCATGCATGAATCTTAAAGTTACATAAAAAGGCTATCTTCATATTAGCCTGCATACGTGTTGAATAATTTGATTTGGATACAAAAGACTGTATTATCTTTTTTTAACCTTTTTAGGGGGCATGTACCCAAGTGAAGTTCTTCAACGAGTGGCAGCTGTAGTTCTTCACACGAGGCAGCAGCTCCTCCGGCAACAAGAAAAATCTATATTCCCCCACAAGGATCACAAACTGATAGTGGCGTAGCCAGGATTTTCGGTCAGGATGGTTCAATTGAAATATACAATATTTACGTAAATAATATTATAACATACCATATATTTAGCAGAGGCAGAGCTATGTGTGTTAAGATGAGGGGACCAATGCCCCCCCCCCGCCCACACACACAGGGTGGGCTTGAATACCCATTATTTTTGCAAAGAAACTAGATATATATATATAGTGTATATATGGGTATGTATAAGGAAAAATGAAACCTTGTCATTCTCCCTCACTACCACGAGAGGGCCCAATGGCCCATACCGCTTCACGCTGCAGGCACGTATCCTTCGTTACCATCGCGCAGAGAAAAACCCATCAATCTAGCAGGAGACGAACCTTTGCACCTCGTGAATGTAATAAATTAGCCCATGCATTAGCTGTATTTGGTTCCAGGAAGCCTGCTGATAGACAGCGATGGGCTGAGAATTGACCTGACGCTGTAATCATTTGGAGGGCCAGCCGGAGCGCTGAGCCAGTGTGATGTATGGAATTTTTGACCCCCAACACTCATGGCTTGTGCTCTCATCTTAACACAAAGAGATATAGGGTCTGTTTGGTCTGGCACTCCGAGCAATCCAGCAAAAAATTTGACATTGACTTCAGCGCTGGCCTCTATTTGGATCTTATTCAATTTTTTGGTTCGCCCCAGCCCCAACAACTTTCCATGTTGGTTTCTTAGCCAATGACCGGCGGCAGAATCCTTCGCCAATTATTTGACGCGCCAATATTGGCATATAGCGATCACAAGAAGGATCGAAACTGACCTGTCGTCTTGCTCCACCATTGCATGCTAGTATAGAATTTATCAATAGAATGTATGTGTAAGCTTAATTTTTGCAATAATTCTACAATGAAAACCCCTCATAGTTAAACCTTGAAGGCAAAATCAAACTTTGAATTGAAAATGGAAATCATATTTTAAATTGGAAAGGTGTGAAGTTGGTGGAGTTCCTGCCTCGGTGTTTAGCTCTACCCTGCGCATGCGTTACTAGCCATCTGCTTCGCTGGCACTCCTCCGCCTTATGTCTACCTGGCGCAATGCCTCATCGGCCTCTGTCACGCTGAACGCTAGGGTTCGCCGTCGCGGTGTGGTCGGTTGGAGACTTCGAGTGAAGTCCATCCTCTAGCGTACAAGAAAACTGCTTCAAGCATATGAGGGAACGTTTCTTGGGTAAAGCGTACACCTAGAATGTAGGAAGGAACAAATGAGCTAGTTATCAGATTCATTAGTTTTTGGGCTTTGGCCTTAGATGTGCACTATGACCTGATTAATTTTTCTTACAGGTATACTGAAGTAAGTAAGTACCAGGCCGATGTACAGGGTGGTCCATGGACCACCCTGTCCAGCTACGCCACTGCAAATTGAACAAGTAACTAGCTAGTGCATGCGCGCATACTTCAAACGATCGTGTCCCGCGGAGTGAAGAAATGAGGAGGCAATACAACAGAGCGGCTCATCCATGGAACGGCGAGAGATCTGGACGACATGAGACGCAGCTCGCTTGTGCTGCACCCCACGTGAATGCCTACGTGGTGGCCCTGACTGCCGTCGAGATTAGGCAGCAGCATGTAAAGCACGCCACCGCGCTGCTGCCTCAAGATGGGAAACCAGGGTTGGGTCGTCGGCAGCCCCTTCTCACGGAAGGCATCCATCTCCCAGATGCGCCGCATCCTGAACTCCCTGATTTTTTACCACATGAGCCTTGTGAGGTCCAGGGTCCAGACCTCCACCTTGGTGCGGCTGGCGCAGACGTCTGACGGCTCGATGGCGACGACCCAGATGGAGTCCCCGACCAAGCCCATGGTGCGGTGCACATGCATCGCGTCCATCATTTCGCCGGCTTCGTGGGGCATCATCCTGCACTCCATGGGCAGCGGGATGTACTTGAAACCCACGGGCTTTCCGCCGTTGATCAGATCGTTGATGCTGCAGTACAGGACGCCTTGCATGAGATCGACCCAGAAAGCATAGTCCTTCGACGAGAAGATCACGTGCAAATTCAAGCAGTCGGAACCGGCAGGCCGACGGCGGCTCTTGGCCACCCACGGATCCATGTCGTTCTGCGGACGCGGCGGTGCCGGGGGCTTCATGTAAGTGATGTTGCCAGGGGGAGGCAGCGGTGACCACAGGCAGAGCGCATCTGGCTCGTGGTCACCCAGACAGTTGCATCTGTAGGCCAAGAGGGCCAGAGAGTAGCGGCTGTCGTCGTCGTGTGCCGATGGTTGGGCAATCCGGAGGCAGGTGGTGGGATCATGAAGAGGGACGTTGTGGCGGAGTCGTAGACGAGGTAGTACGCCCGGAAGGGTCTGGGGTCATGCTCGGCGGTGAACACCAGGCTGATGACCATGATGTCCCCTTGCAGGGAGAGCACGCGGCAGGCCTTCTGCGCTGTTGCATGCGTAGGAACAGGCCGCGGCATAGCGCGGCGTCCATCGCACCGGAAGACTACGAGCACGTCCTAATCGGACCTGAGCTCCGGCGAGGACTGTGGCCTAGGCGGTTCTGCCACAGCGAGCTTGCCGCCGCCACTGACAATTTCGCCAAGGGGAGGAGGATCGGGAGAGGGGGCTTCGGACCGGTGTACAGAGGCTACTTGAGTGACCAAGACCGTCATGTAGCCATCAAGGCGCTCTCACAGGAGCTGTCCGTGCAGGGGCTCAGCGGCTCAGTGATATAAAACCACTCGTGTTGTCATTCCTTCACCGTCTCGATGAAGGTGCCTTTGAACAAGTCGACATTCTGGTTCTTGCTGACCATGGCCCCTCCACACTCCGCCAAATCGGTGCCGCTAGACTTTGGCTTGACATAGAAGGTCTTCAGCCATAGACCGAAGTGCGGCTTGATGCGGAGGAAGGCATCGCAAACCGTGATGAAGGAGGCGAGGTGGAGAATGGAGTTCAAGGCCATGTGGTGGAAGTCGAGCCCGTAGTAGAACATCATCCCACACACGAACGGCTGCAGTGGGAACCCAGGCCTCGGATGAGGTGGGGAACAAAGACTACCCGCTCCCGTGTGTTGGGAGCGGCCACTTGCTGGTCGGCGCCGGGAGCATGGGCGGTGATGTTGGCGAAAAGGTATCCCGTGCCACGCAGCTCCAGGATGGTGTTGTCCATCGCTATGGACACACCCCAACGCCCTCTGAGGGTATCTGTCGGTTTTCACACCGACAACAAGTCTTCTAGATCTTCCTTGTGTGCATCATGGGTTGTTCAATGCGGCCCATGACAAAACCAAAAAGGGGTCCTTAGTGATGGCTCTATATTTTATGCATTTTTGAGCTTAGTTGTTGCATGCTCTCTCTAAATATTATGTCGCATTGAACCAAATATGTGTCCATCATGCATGATTACCAGGTTTTTTGTGGTTTATTTGGTTTTTATAAGTTTCTTTATTTTGTTTTATCTACAGGTGTCTTGGATGCAACCTAGGACCAAGCACGATAAAAGAACCAAGTGCAGGTTCAATATGGAGGACTTCAAGTACCAGAGTTAGGTGCTTCAGAGAGTGTAAAAGTGGTTTTTCTAAAGTACTCCAAATAAAGATCAACACCAAAGGCACGTCGGAGTCTCTCTCATGAATCCAGTGAGACCAAGAATGGAAAAATCGGAGTCCATATGAAGAAATGGTGACCATTTTACACAAGGACTACACAGTGCAAGACGGTGTACCATACAAGCGTGCGGTCATACGGTAGCTCGTACAGGATTATTTCAGCACCGAAAGTTGCCCTTTTAGACAGGGTTCTTCACCGATTTCGTCCCCATTTGTTCCCACGCGATCCTTCGACAATAAGGAAGGGTTTGGGAAAGGATGAGGCTAATCTTGAGCCCTTGGATGACCACATCAACGGAGGAGACACCGAGAGACTTGTTACATATGCACCTCCAGCCCTGGCCGTTGTAAAGTCTCATCTCCATCATCTCATACAGCCAACATCCATCTCCATTGCTGCTCCAAGACCACCTCAATAGAGAACAGAAGGGCCAAGTCAAGAGGAAGAAGAGGAGGCACCTCCACCGCGCGCACCAAATAGGAGAAGAAAAACATGAACTCGCCACCGAACTTGGGTTCATCGTCGTCGAAGGAGGGAGGCCGAGCCATGGAGGATGGGACAGAGTGGGTACCTGATCCGTCGAGGCCACATGCAGAGGAGCACGACTCCATAGAGCTCGTCGTCGTGCTTGGGTCGTGGTGGTGGGTTTGGCCTTGCCGCCGTCCATGGCACGGAGGCGAGATGGTAGGTGATTACACGTTCAAATAGGGGTAGTGCCCCATCGTTTCTTTTGAGGGAACGATCATAATCCCCAAAATAGAGGGAATGGTTGAGGGGGCTGATTTTCATCTACGCAATGATTATGGCCTGACTCGTGGGGAAGTCAATCCCTCAAATATACTACTTCCGTCTGGGTTTATTAATCCCCATGGTATTTTAGGTCAAAGTTTGACCATATATTTGACTAGTAAAATGTTACATGTCACCAAAAATTATACTTTTGAATTGTATTTGAATGTAGTTTCTAATGACGTTATTTCTGCTATTTATAAGTTACTTAGAATTATGGTCAAAATATTGTCAAAATATGAGCCAAACTACGAGGAAACTAGCAAACTGGGACGGAGGTAGCGATTCTTTTCAACTTATAATTCTATAGATCCAGGATGTGGTAGAGAAGCTGAAAAAAATTATTTTCTCACCCTTAAAAAATAAACTAAATCTATTCAGCTTCTGATTCTATAGATTCAAATTCAGTCTTTCTCGAAGCTACAAATGGCATCAAGCCATCAATGCAGTAGTGTGTCATGTGAAAGTGAAAGTCAAAAGAATTGTGGGCAAAGAACAACTAGGGACCACAATGCTCTGTGTCGCATGGACGAACGGATGGCGCAGAGCAAACCTCTGTAGATTCAGACATGGACGTCGGACTGTAGATTCAGACATGGACTGCAGGATCAAACCTCTGTCTGCTATCTGTGTGACCAGGAGGAGGACACTGTGGACCACATATTACTTCAATGCGTTTTCGCTCGACAGGTCTGGTTCCTCGGTTGCACGAGACTTGGCATATATGTGTCCATCTTGCCAACTGTGGCAGATAACCTGGAGGAGTGGTGGACAAGGTCGAGGAAGCATACCCACAAGACCTACCGAAAAGGTTTTGATGCTTTTTGCATTCTAGTTTGCTGGAACTTGTGGAAACAGAGAAATGACAGGGTTTTTTGCTTCACATGCTATCGCCAATGAATGGGGCACTGCTGAGCTGTTACGCCAGGAACTCTTGAGATGGGTGTTGGCAGGAGGGAGAGGAGTCCAACATCTAGTTGAGGAGTAGTGTGTGTGTTGGAGTGGTATGTTCGATATGCCAACCGCATGTGATTGGCCGTCAATTATAATTCTTGTATATAACCTCTGTCTTCTATAAATTGATGGTACACGTTTTGCGTACTCTCAAAAAAAAATCTAGTCTTTCTCGAAGATACAAATGGCAAAGCCATAAATGCAGTAGCATGTTATGTGAAAGTGAAAGTCAAAAAATTACGTGCGCAATGAACTACTAGGGACCGCACACGTGCAAAGCCAGGCAGGCGTTGATGCTCCGTAACGCATGGACGAACGGATGGCGCAGCACGGCCGGCCGATTTATAAATCATTAATCCTAAAGTCTGACTCGTGCAGCTGCGCTCGTTCGCTGGCGCGAGCGCACGCACTACAGCCGTCTGATGCGATGTGCCCCCGCGCGATGCGTCCCGACCAGGTGCCCGTTACGGATTGCGCGAGGCGTGCGGCGAGTGGTGGGCCCGGCCCCTTTATTCCAGGCGAAACAGCTCCCCCCGCCCGCACCCCCCGCTCGTCTTGTTCGAAACCGCCCGCACCCCCCCGCAGATTTCATTCGAACTCCTCTCCCTCTCCCTTTCCTCTCCTCTAGCAACGGCGCGGCGAGGCGGGGTGCTGCAGTGGTGGATCCGGCGTGGAGTCGCCGATGTGGGAGGCCGTCCGCGAGCGTCGCGAGTCGCCGGCTGCAGGCGGAGGTAAACCCCTATTTCCTCCTTTTTTTCTCGCTCTGCTCCCCTGTTTGCGCTCCATGGAGTTAGGGTTTCGGTGAGGGAGCGGGCACGAGGTTGTCCATGGCGTCCTCGGGCTCCGCGTCGTGAATGCTTTTGGAGGGCGTGGCGTTGCTATGGCGGGGGAAGGGGAGGGGGTGGGTTTGTGCTGGGGGTAGGCGGGATTGAGTCGCTGTAAGGGGATACACGCGACCGTATCCTAGTGACTGGCACATAGGATTCGTTTTTTTGATGTTGCTTGCTTCTCAAGACGCAGTTGCTTAGATTTTTCCTGTAATTTGTGAGATGGAGGGGCAGGGTAAGGGGATGCATCTGACTGGGGGCAGTTGCTCATAAATTCGATGGCAGTTGCTTAGTTTTTTGCTGCAAATTTTGCGAGGAGAGGGTCAGGGGATGCATCTTACTTGGGTAGTTGTTGATAAATTTGATGCTAGTTGCTTAGATGTTTCCTACAAATTTGCGAGGGGAGGGTCAAGGGATGCATCTGACTTGGGCAGTTCGTGGAGGGGTCAGAGGATGCACTGTTTTTTTGGGGGAAATGGTTTTTGTGATTGGTTGATTTTAGTTATTGCCTAGATTTGCTACACCAAGTTGTTATCCTTTTTGTAGTGTTCTTTAATTTTACTGTATGAAACATGACGTTGCTTATATCCACCATTGAGCTGTGGTCCTTCATTGCAACTATGAATAGGAGATGAGATATCTCTCATGAATAAGCGGCAAAGCCTGAGTGTTTTTGATCTTTTAGCTAATGTGATGAAGATGAACATGTGACTTTTTTTGTGATGAGTAGTTTTTTTTACGTGCTTTATTTTTAGTTGCCACAAAATAATGAGTAGTTGCATAGTTCTCAATACCAAATTGCTTTTGCAAGGACTAGCAATTCAGTTGTTGAGTTATCTCTGGGTAGGGAATAAATGGAGTTTGTTCATCTCCAAATGTCAGTGATGTTAGCTCCAAATGCAAGTAGTATCATTGAGCAGTTGAGTTATAGGGCTTTTGTATCTGGTTGTATCTGTTTTCATGAACATGTTTTTTTGTGTTTTCTTGTATATAATGGCTCCGAAAAGAAAAAGGCATGCGGGTAGAACTGATGGTGAAAATGAGGGAGAAGAAGTGGCAGCTCAACCAGCAAGGAGTAATGTTGGACGCAAGCGCGGGCGGGCGAATCAGGATCCTGTACGTGGTGGTCGGGCAGGGAAACGGGCCACCAATTCTGCCCGGGGTGGTCGGGCGGGGAAACGGGCCCCTCGTGATGAAGGAGGGAGAAATCCGAAACGTGCGAAGAAAGTTGCGGATGAGGTATTTTTCTTATGAAAAACTTGAAAGAAGGGAGGCATTCTTGAAATATGTAATGCTCAAGTCAGCATGGCATTTTCTTTTGTATATGCAGTCCTATCATTTGATAAGCAGCAGAAGAGCAGTGTAGCAGTTGCCTAGTTTAGTACTAACAGTTGCAGTTCAATATAGATCTAGTTGCTTAGTTTACTACAGTGAGTTGCTCGGCTTAATATGGTGGGTTGCTCATTTTTAAATTTGTATGCAGATTGGTAGCAGTGGGCCACCACCGAGGAACAGGGCATCACCTTCAAGACTTTTTCTCCTAAACAGTGGCCTCGATGATACACAAAAGGATGCCATTGGTGATATAAGCTTTGGGGGTGTGCTTGATATCGGGGCAAGAACAATGAAAGGAGATCTTGTGAAGTTTGTGACGAAGTGTTATGATCCAGAGTTGTCGCAGCTTGTTATCCCAGATAGGGGGAAGATCCCAGTTGATGCAGCAAGCGTAGAAAGAATCTGGGGTTTGCCAAGGGGGAAGATGAAGGTTGCATATGAAGTGGAGCCAGACGTAGTTAGGTTGTTCAATGAGAAGTTCGACATCCCGACAGGGCCCGTGTCATCAGTGACCCAGTGGTGCAAAATGATAAATGATATGGGAGCTGTTGCGGACGACAAGTTCTTAAGTGCTTGGCTGGTTGTTGTTTATAGCTGTTTTCTTGCACCGATGACCAGCTTTAAGGTGTCACCGCGTGCATACTCAGCTGCGCTGAATCCACGTGAGGTTGTGAATTCAAATGTTTGCCAGTTTGTCGTCGACCAACTTAGGCTTGCTTTCATGGGTTTTGGAGACAAGAAGAATACTATATGCTGCTGCGTTTTTCACCTAGTGGTAAAATGATCTAGACCTCCCACCTTGTTTTTTCGTTTTTCATTTCGCGTTATATGTTTCAAGCTGAAGTTGGATAGGTTTTTTCGCAACTGACATGTGTTCTCTATTTTTTTGAAACAACTGCTATACCTTGACTCGCTTGACATGGACTTTAGGACAGTCCATAAGGGTTATGTGGATGAGAGGACGGCAACTGTTCTTCCAAGGGTCAAAGCATGGAATGAAGGTCTGATCAAAGCAGTAATTAAGAAGGACATGATTAGGAAGGGTGTCTATGGAAAGTTGCGAGTAAGTGTCATTTTACTGTCTGAACAGAATTTTTTTGTAGTTGCGTGATTTTTTTATGCAGTTGCCCACCTATAGGGATTGTGTTGCCTAATTTTAGGAAGCTAGTTGCTTTTCTGAAGCTAGTTTCATGATAGTTTTTTTACATGGAATTTCACATGGTAATCTTCATCATTTTGTCTCCAAGTAGTCATACATGTCCAATTACATTAGTGTTTTTAAGCAACAGTTGCCAATAATTTATAGTTTTTGTAGTTGCTCAATTTTTATCGGGGGGTTGCTGTAGGTGCTGTAGGTTTTTGTGATGTCCATAACTGCAGTTGCCATCAATAGTGCTGGTATTTGCCCTAAGTTAGGGAGGCAGTTGCTCATTCATTCCCTCTTTTTTGAACTTTGTTTGATGTTTTTTGCTAACTGAGTTTATCATGTACATTTTTTTTACAACAAACAGCTCAAAGCCGAGTTCTCGAGATGCGCAGAAGATAGTGTTTTTGGGAGTATGGATCACATCCAGAAGTTTGTTGCTGCGAGGCTTCCTCAAAACTACAACAACAATGTATTTTTCTTTGCCACCATGGTTTTGCACTTTTCATAAGAAATGGAGTGCTTTTTTTCATTTATCATTGTTGTTGTATAGAGTGCTCATCTTTCGAGTTTCGTATTTTTGTATTTTTGCAGAAACAAAGGAGGTTGTCAATGCTGGTCCATGATATGTGCTCTGAAATATCAGTCCAAATTGGGAGGTTTGTTCAAGGGGTGGGCAAGTTGGAAGAGGAGGAGGTTGAACCAGCAGGCATAAGTGTTTCTAGGGTCACAAGCGTACGTCAATCATCACAGCAGAAAAAGGCAGCGACAAGTCCGAAATAGCAGAAGGTTGCAAAGCAAAAGAATACAAGGGGCAGTAGCAGTCAGTGCAAGGAGACACTTTTGGTGTCCGATGACGAGGAGGAGGAATGCGACGAGGAAGAATTTGAATCTTCAGAAGAAGAAGAAGAAGAAGAGGAAGGGAAAGATGAGGACAGTCCTGAAGAGGAGAGTTCGGATAATGACGGGGACAGAAATGACGACGACGACGACGATGACTATGATGATGATGCTCCGTCATACAACAGCCCGCCAGCAGCCACAGAATATGACGATGATGATTCACATCACATGGACGCTGACAACTCACAACCGCCCCTTGCCGGTGAAGAAGATGGTGGAGATGAGGAAGACGACGATGAGGATGATGTTGAAGATGAAGAGCAGGACAGGGAGGAGGATGATGAAGAGGAATAGGACGATGAAGAGGACAAAGAGCAGGAGAGAAATGTGGAAGGGGGCAATGATAAAGAGAATGAACCAGATAAGAAAGAGGGGGAATCGGAGGAGAAACATGATGATGAAAAGAATGAAGAAGAGGAAAAAGAGGAGGAAGACAGAGAGGATGAAGATGATGAGGCGGAGCAAGATGGCGGGGGTGGGAAGAAGGGGGGTGAAGATAAGGATGATGGCGGGAATGGCGGCAACGCTAGCACCGACCAGCCCAGCAAGGGAGGTGGTGATGATGAGGGAGGTGCACGAAATCTGGGGTGGCGTGGGGGCAGTTGCGACGACGAGGTGCCGCTAAGTACCATCATGGAGAGACTCAAGCGCACTGGCAAGGAAAAAAGTGAGGCGGAGGAAACGATGTCTGCCGAGAGCACACAAGGAAGCATCCAAAGTGCCGGCAGTTTTTTCAGAGCAGCTTCGTTAAGATGGACATGCGGAAGGAGCCGTTTGAGGTTCAGAGTGGGCCTGTCATTTCAGCTGCAGATGTGGTGAGGATTGGAGATACCCAGTACAGACAGAAACAGGTCATTCCCGAGACCCATGATATCCCTCTTTTCCCGATGCCTGTGATGCCAACTGAGGAAAATTTCTCCGTGATGGATTTGTGCCCCAAGACGATGGTAGATGAGTTGGAACTACCAAGTTTTGGCCAAAAAGAGAAGGAAAGAAAGCTTGCAGGAGGAGTTGGAGCGGCTGCCACAAGGAAGGTCAAGAAAGTGAGCCATAAGACATTTAAGGCCTGTGTTATGTCTCCAAAAGGAAGCGAGGATGCGGCTGTTCAAAGTGCTGCAACTACGACAACCAGCCAGCAAGTTCCGACAGCTCAGAGGCCGACAGATGAAGCAGCAAGTCAGAAAGCAACATCACCAGCAAAAAGCAAGGTTTACCAAAAAAGAGCAGGAAAGAAGCAAAACACAGCAACTGATCATATTCTGCAAGCAACTGAACAGAAAAAACAAGCAACTGCTGAATCAGCAAAGACTGAAAACAGAGCAACTACTGAATTAGCAAAGAGTGAAAACAGAGCAACTGCTGAATCAGCAAAGACTGGAAACAGAGCAACTGGTGCTACTTTTGAAGCAACTCAGCAAAAAACTCAGGCAACCAGAGTGAGCATGGAGGTAGCAACTGCCCAGGAATCAGCAGCCCCTCGCACGCAAAGTACGGAAACTGCTGTGCTTGAGGAAGCAACCCCTGAGCAGGAGCAAGCAACTGCCCAGGACTCAACAGACAAGCCTCCGGTACTCCCCAACAAGCAAGCGTGCTCTGCAAAGGGGAAAGAAATCTCATTCCGGGATGTTAGGGACATCAACAAGCTGCTTGAGAAGTGTGTGAGCCCAGGTTCGACGCCACCGCTCGCGAGGAGTAATTCTGCTGGCACCATACCTGTAATACGGACATCAGCTGCCATCAATCTACCAGCAAACAAAGGCGCATGCGATTCAGGTGAAGAAGCACGATTGCTGCAAAGATCAAAGTCTGGGAGTGCTGTGTGGGATGATTACTGTCCAACTCCACCATTCAATCTTGGGATAGATGAGCCAGCAGGAATAATAGGCGAGGAGGGCAAGGCAGCGGAGGATAAGGGGGTTGCAAATGCAGCACCGGTGACATTGAGTGGGGAATTGACTAGGGCAATATGGACTTCGATGAAGTTGTCGAGGGGGCAGTGAAAAATGTTGTAGGTCAGAGTGCAGGGCACATGTCACCTGCCGGTTTCAGCACGCCAACCGAAGTTGCAAAAACTATCGCTAAGGGGGAATCATCGGGCAAAGGTGCAGCCAGCAACTCGGAAGAACCCATTCCTTAGAAGTGCGAGAGGAGGATACAGAAAGCTCCACCATCACACATGTCACCATATGTGAATGTAGAGATGAGGAAGGATTTCACATGCAATGCAGAGACAAACAGAGTGTATGCACTGATTCTGTTGCTTGGAGGAGGAGGAGGAGGGACGAGAAGGATGTCGCAGGGTGATGATACAACGTGTGTGTTTGTTCCAGTAGCCACTTTCTTTCCTGCTTTTTTATTTTTTGCATGCAATGATCTCTCCTATTGTTATTTTTCTCAATAGAGCCTTTCTTTTTGTTCTACAGGTCGCAAATCATAAACTATCATGGTTACTTCTGCACAATCAAGGAGCTTTCTCAATCAATGAGGAAGGCAGGATGGATGAAGATACATGTCTTTGAGTTAGGGATTGAAGCAATCATGTACAACAGACAGGTGGGGTCCAAGAAAATAATCATGCCTGTTAGGTTTTTGGTAAGAGAAATAAAAACCCACAGTTTTTCCTTTTTTAGTTTTTTGGCACTGAAGTTGTTGCTTTATTATCTGATTCTACATTTCTCCACAGACTTGGCTTCAAAGGCTCGATCTCGATGTGAGGGAGCTGCATGATAGGTTCAAAAAATCTAACCGTTTGGATGAGCAAGACATGGTATGGTCCATGTGTTTTACTAGTTATCAAACATGATAAAAGGCTCTATTATGTTTTTTCTTAGATTTTTTTCTAGAAGCTGATGTCAGGAAATCATAGGAGTTGCCTGAAATCACATGATAAGTTGCTCATAAAAAGCCACTGAGTTGCCTGATAAGCCATTTTGCAGAAGCTTCATACACATTGTCAGAAGTTTTTTGATGTTTTTTAGTGTTTTCAGAGTTATGCCAGAAGTTGCCTAAAATTCTAGAGAGTTGCCTAAAAAACATATGAGATGTTGCTCATACAAACATATAGAGTTGCCCAAAAACATATCAGTAGTTGATGTCTTTTTTTGTATGCTGACATTGTTTTTTTTCTTGAAGGTTATGATTCCTGTGCTTGAAAAATTTGACCCAGAGAATGCCGATGGTGCACACCACTACTGGGTACTCAACATCAACCTGAGGGACAAAAGGTTCGAAGTGTTTGACTCATGGAGGATGTTAAAGAAAAGCAAGAGGCTGGATTATGTTGCAAGGGCTATTGTAGCTGCAGTTCGTGTGTTGTGGGACAAGTACTATCCAAAACAAGCAAAGACAATGGACAAGTTCCCACTTGTGGATATCGATGCACCGAAGCAGACTGTATCGTAAGGACTAACCCACATACATACATATCGTTGTTATAAGACGTAGTGTTTGCTTTTTTTTTGCAAGTGCTTTCTTGACATTTGGTTTTTTTGTAGAGGTGACTGTAGCATATTCGCATAGATGAACGCGTTATTGTGGAACGGGACGTGGCTCCCGAACTACGGATAAAGCAACATACAAAACATCAGGAAGAAGATGACCATCTCCATGCTGAAGTGTGACCCGAGCAAGATTCCATGGCAGGAGATCCTCAAACCGGCCAACAAGTGAACAAATATCTAGGTACATTTTTTTCCTGATCAATGTGTTCCATTAGAGAATATCAAATGCGAATACTAATGTGTTCCATTATAAAACTCACAAAAGTTTGCCCCAAACCACCTATAACATGTTTGCATAAATCACAAGCGTCCATAGGATTTTGCATGTTTTACGAGTAAGGAATATAAGCACAAATGTCAAGCATCTACCTCCACACAGTCTCAAATTTGTGAATTTAAAGCTAGGAAAACACATAAATTAAAACAAGTCCATGCAAATGATTTCATCGTTGCTTTTTTCTTGAAACTGGCAGTTGCTTGATTTCCTTTCTACATTTGCTCAGAAACCAGACCTCAATTGCTTCATCTACCAGGACACTGTTTGCTCTTTTTTTTCCTTACTTTCAGCTAGTTTTGCAAGCCCAGGGGTCATTATCTTCATGTGGTAACGATCACATCAGCTTCCCTATGCACGTCGCAGCAGTGTGATCGATTGATTCAGAAATGCTGCACTTGTTCATTTTCTTAGGGTGTAGTTCCAGGGCTGATTTGAAGCGCTTGCTGCGGCTGCGCCCTTTTGTGACTGAACGAGGTGGATCCATAGGAGCAGGGGGGCAGGAGGTTGGTTTGAAGTACTTGGGGCATTAGGGTTTGATGCTTCCCTAGCACGACCCGCTTCTCGGGCTGCCTTTAGCCTCTTCTTCCTCAGTTTATTCAGCTTAGTAACCTCAGTAGCTGCTGCTTTCATGTGCCTCCTAACTGCAGCGGCTGACTCATCACTAGTCATTGCCTTCTTGGCTAGCTTTGCAAAATCCATTGTCAGAGTGACTTGCCGAACTTGGTTCTCTGACTCAGCGGGCAAGTCATGCGGAGGGCCCTCGTTAGTTGGCGGTGGTGCACTTGGCACCACATCTTGCATCCAGCGGCGCTTCATGTAGTGTTCAGGTATCTCATTAACGCCAAGGTGTGTGAAGATTTTCAAGACATGGCGACAGAGCATGCCGTCCCTATGCCACTTGCAACATTCGCAATCGTAGATAGCTGGCTCTGGTCTCACTGTGACTAGGTACTTCCTCGAGCCATACCCTAGAACTTCTTCTGTATTGGGCTCAAGGTAATAGAAGTTGATTCCAGCGGGACGCACATCGTACTGGCCAATCATTTGAAACTCAGTTCTAAATTTCACATAGATGTCCCTAGTGTATGCTTTGTAGGCATGCCTCTCAATGGGGAAACGCGACCATCTTTGTGCTTCTAGATGCTCTGTCCGGTAGTCGTTCCCGCCCTCCCTCACGAGTATGTGTACCTGAATCTTCTCATATTCCTTGACGAAGTTGAGAATTGACTTGTGTGGGTTCACATAGCGCTTCAACACAGCATTGAACCCTTCGTTGTGTTGCATTGACTGAAGGAAAGGGAAGAACCTGAATTTGAAATAACACGGCACCCATGTAGCCTGATCTTCATAGAGTTTCTCAAAGTGACCATGCATAAGACCTTCATATTTCAATTGAAGTGCAACCCATTTCCTTTCAAACTCAGCCGGAGTGAAACTAAAGTCAATGCATTCATTGAAGTCTTTTACCAAATCCGGGTTCCTAGCCAACACAGGGCCAAGCTTCTCTTATGCTTTCTTAATTATATGTCAACGGCAGCAACGGTGAATCATTGTCGGGAACTTCCTCTTGATAGATTGTGCCATAGCAACATCTTGGTCCGTGATGATGTTGTCCGGAGCCAAACCATCCATTGCTTCTAGGAAAGCATCAAACAACCAGTCATAACTTGAGGCTAGACTATTAGGGAAAACCTTATACACAGAATCTTAGCAGCATCGCGGTTTAAAAACAGATGCTACTGCTAATTAGCAGCAGCGAGCTTCACGAAACCGCGCTACTAATAACCAGGTAGCAGTAGCGCTCTAGGTGAAACAAGATCTACTACTATAATTGCCACGGCATTGCCTCCAGGCTAGATATAGTAGTAGCACCCTTCCCTGGACGCGCTACTGCTAAAGTACTTAGTAGTAGCGTTTTTCTGCAAAACTCACTGCTGCTAAGTATTGCACCTAATTAAGTTTAGTGCCATACTGCTAAGCTAACAAGGTGTTTACCTCCTTAAATATGTTACTTCTCAAACTATCTCGAGCACTTGGTCTTCATTGAACTATATGTGCAGGATTTGTGGCTGCAATATAAATCTTCACCAGTGCCTATACAGGTACTGTGAGGATTCATATTGACTATTTAGATTCTACACAAAAAGATCAATGATGACCAATGTATATTTTTGATGCGTGCTTAGACTTAGCAGTAGCGTTTTTCTGTAAAATGCGCTATAGCTACTTTAGCTATAGCGCGTTTCCTAAAGTGCGCTACTGCTAGTTCGACTTAACCACCCGCGGGCTCAAAATTTTTCTAAGTCCTCCTTTCCCCCTGTTCCCCTACTCCTTGTCGCCGCCCCCCGAGCCCGAGCCTGCCCTCACCGCCGCCGTCCGCCGCCGCTCTTGACCTCACCGTCGCCGCCCTCGACCTCACCGCCGCCGCCCTCGACCTCACCGCCACCGCCCGAGCCCGCCCAGCACCGCCGCCTCCGGATCCCGAGCCCGCCCTCGCCGCCCCTACCTCTCCGTTGCCGAGCACCTCCCCCCACCGTCTCTCCCCTCTCTGTAAGCCCCCCACCCCTCCCCCACCCCCTCTCTCTGCTTAGTTAGTAGATGTTTTTTAGTAGTAGTAGATGTTAATTTAGGGTTCATAGATAATGATTTTTAGTACTAGGAGATGTTAATTAGTAGTAGTGATGGTACTAGTTAACTAGGGCAGTATGGTTAATAGTAGATGTTTTTTACTATTGTATAATGTAGTTTTGTTTACTTTTTTAGTAAGTGTTTACAATAATTAGTAAGTAAATTAATAAACTAGTTGAACTAGTTTAGTTTTAGTTGAACTAGTTCAGTAAATAAATTAATAAACTAGTTGAACTAGTTGAATTAATAGAACTAATGTATTTTTAGTAAGAAAATTAATATAACTAGTTGAACTACTTTATTTTTAGAAAGAACTAGTTTTTTTTCTATTTGTAGTAAGTTTATATTTAGTAAGAACTAGTTGAATTAATAGAACTAGTTTAAGCAATTATTCGGGATGTATTAGTGATAACTTATAGGGTTTTTGCTTTTGCAGAAATCAAGGAGCCCCTCCATCATCCCCGCCGTCGTCCCCGTCACCGACCCCCTCCGACCTCGAGGTGAGAGCAGCCAAATCTCCATGTCAATATGAGTCCTATAAGATACATATGATGTAGATAAAAACATGTATATCCTGTGTTGCTCAAATAGGATATGTGGTTGCCCAAGTGGCCGGTCATATTCAGGTTACACCTCCGAGTGGCCTATGTTTTGCCGGAGTGTTGATTAATTTCCGTTCTGGCAAATTTCAGGCGCTCGATATGTCCTTTTTTAGCAAAGGTCATGCCGGAATTTTCCGTGAATTCTGGCATGACTTGTGCTAGAATATGTAGGAAATATCGAGTGGCCTGGATGTTCTCGAAAAATAATGATCTAATTTAGGTTTTTTAGTACATATATTTAATTGTACAAGTTTAATCTTTGAATTATGAACATAGGAAATGTCGTACTCGGACGACGAAAGTCTCCCTGGGGAGTGCAGCTGGTGCCACGACGATCGAGGTCTGTGCGACAGGTTCCTTGAGCTGGATGAAGATCGGCGCTTCAGCATTAAGCTCGAGGAGACCTTCGATGTTGAAACGGTACGCAACGACGACAACTGTTTTTTTCTTAATTAAGCACGACTTCAACTATTTCAACTTCTAATTTTCATCTTTTACAATGCAACTAGCTTATCCCATTGCCATGCAAGACGCTATGTCTTGGAGAGGATGGGTTTTGAAGACCATGAAAATTTTGAACAAAGAAAATACACCTAAGGACCCATCATGATATGGATTTTGAAGTAAATCTATACAATTCTCAGAGCGTAACCCATTTTGGTTGTCAAAATTGGGAAGCACTTTGCAAAATGTATGGTTTTTATGAGGGTATGATTGTCACCATGGATCTTGGTGATCCTGACATCGAGCAAAACAATATGGACATTTGGGTCCTTGTTGATACGCTTCCGATTCTACCGCTATGTGAGTTTCTCAAACATAGTTATTAACTAATTTATATTGTTTATTTCAAAATAGTTGACAACTTATTTCCATTGACAGCTTATTTTGATTGTTCAAACAATGTGTGGAACATGGTAGACAGAACCCACTACACTGATGGCTCCGAATTAACTTATAAGGAGAAAAATCATCTGATCGTATTTTGTACTTACTTTGAGAATTACAATACCTATTATCAAACTCCTTCAAATTATGGTGAATACGTGCCACTAGTGCACGTGTTGAACCACGGTAACTTCCATGGAGATATCCTGGTAAGATTTTTTATTATTACGACATCCGTGCATCTTCTGCATACTTCTAAAACTAGTACATCATTGCTAACTACGAAGTTATTACTATGTTTTTTAATAGAAAATCCCGATGGATTGTGTGCCTCATTTGATGTATCAGAATGGTCGCCTTGAAGTTCTGAACATACAGCCAGGTCATCCTACGAATCTCATCTGTGCATATCGGATTTCTAAAACCGGTGAACACATGCTAATCAAAGAATGGAAAAAATGTTTGGACATTCGTAAGGAGGTTCTTGGAAGCAACATTAAGCGAAAGGCAAGAATTGGATACAGGATAATCTCCATTCTCCATAATGGAGAGCCAGGGGCTATCTTGTTTTTTGCTATTTTACCTTAGAGAATATAGTAGGTCCTAAGAGAATGTAGTAGGTCCTATGAGGTACAATATGTTTATTATGTGGTACAATGTGTTAGAGTTGATGATGAGGAGTAGTTGTGATTATGACTAGTGACCAACTTGCTATGTGATGTCTCATCGATGAAAACGATGATCATGAGGAGGTGTTATATGAAAATGATGTATTATGATGATAAGTTGTTAATGATATGATGATGATGATGATATTTATTATATCATTGCATGAAAGAACCACAGATTAGTTTCGAGTGGATGTCCATCCACTTGAAACTAGTCCACGGTTCTTTCACCCAGTGATGTAATAACTCATTATGATGTAAAAACAATCTCTAAATTGCTGCTGTATGAAAACTTGTATAGAGGTGTATGAATACAACATGAAATAAAAAAGAAATAAAATACGGAATAATAGTAGTAGCGCGTGCTGGGAGAAGCGCTACTAGTAATTAGCAGTAGCGTTGTGTGGAGAAAGCGCTACTACTAAGTCGGTGTAGCAGTAGCGTGGGTTAACCGACACTACTGCTAACCTCTAGCTGTAGCGTCGTATCAGTAGCGCTCTTGCCCGCGCTACTGATAGGCCTAAACCCGCGCTGCTGCTAGGCTTTTCCCTAGTAGTGCTAGTTCCTGCCGGACAAATCCTCACCCGAGCATTATTGACTGCCCATGTCTGTTGATTCCAATGAAGGGGGCAAACGGCATATTGTACATGTTCATGAGATAAGTTGCATCAAATGACACGCAATCATGATAAGCCACCGCGTATGCTTTCCGTGCCGCACCATCCACCCAAAACAAGTTTTCTGTCCTGCCTTCCGCATCTGTCTTGCATTTAAAGAAAAATCCTGGGTCATTTTCCATCACCTTGCAAAAGTAGTTTAGTGTTTCTTCAATGTCAGTGTCTTTAGTTGGGGCGTCGAGCTTCGAACAGTGGTTATGGATGGCTTTAGCTGTGTACGGAACAATCAAATCCGAGCCGTAGTATGATGACATTAACATCATCATCTTTCCTGCCATAAAAAAACAGAAACTTGTGTTTTTCAGGACTAACTAACCACAATGCAGTGAGCAACATGTTTTTTATAGATAACATAAAGTAACAATTATGCATAAGCAGAACAAGTACCAAGCCTGTATCCCACCAAGTTTTGTTTCTGATGGGTGATGTCTTTTTTTTATTTTCAGAGTTGCACGGAAAATGAACATAGTTGCCTCAGTTTACTGTTCAAGTTGCCAGTTTTTCCCCCTGATCAGGGTTGCCCATGAATCCTAAGCAGCTTATACTAGGATAGGAAACAAACCCAAGCAGTTGAGGTAGGAATAGGCAACACCAAGGTGTTTCTGTTTTGGGTCATGATTTTTTTAATTATCAGAGTTGCCCAAAAAATGAACATAGTTGCATAAAAAATGAACATAGTTGGCTCAGGTCAAGGTACTTGATGCAGGAATAAGTAACAGTTCTGTGGTAAAAAGACTTAACGCAATGTGAGTTGTACCTGCTGTCAAGTTGCAGTCATTTAGGTGAGTCAGTAATTTTTTCTGTTCCGGCGGGATTCCTTGGTGAGAACGGAGGTATTTCGAAAGCGATGGCTTCTCAATCAATGGATGGTTGTGATCTGCAATAAAAGTGATAACCTCCCATCTGTCATCTTTAAGCTTCACCACCATATTAGCACCGCATTTTATTTGCTTCACAGTTTCCCGTTTCCTCTTCTTCTTGAAAGTGTGTTCCTCGACATCATCTTCAACATCTTGTTCAGGTGAGCTTGGACATGTAGTGTTTTTGCTCGACGAGGGAACATCCGGGATCCCAACCCTCTCTACTGGTTTGCGGAACTTGTTACAGCAGAATTGCCGTTTTTCCGCCACAGCTGTGTTGGCCGACCTGTAAGACGTATTTGACTTGATTGAAAAGCCCTCCATCAAAGCGTAGCGATTGTAGTGTTCCCTCGCATCCTCTAATGTGTCGAAGCACATGCCAACATAAGGTTGTTGTGGCTGTGATCCAGCTTCTTCATCTTCCAACTCATGTGCCTCATGAACTAAAGCATTAGCAGGAGCAACCATAGGTGGGGGAGCGGCAACACGATTGTCCGGGACATGAGTAGTGTTAGAGCCAACATTGGGGTCAGGAGACTCACCAACCTCCTCCTCCAATTGTTGATGTTCCTGTTCACCCCCTGCATGCAAGAAGGGTGCACCCAACTCGACTGAAATGTTGATGGACTCTACGTCAAGCGGTGGTTCATTCAGATCAATCATCATGAACAATCAACCTGCAACAAATTGTGTGTTAGCCCACCACAAAAGCATGCATGGCCTTTTTGAACAAACTAGTTGTAGAATATAAAGGAGCAACTATAAACACTTGTTTGGGCAACTATAAAGTTAAACAGAGGCAATTTATATCTTCTTTTTTCTCAAAAGTTTCCTGTTTCTTCTTGTTTTCTTATATGTGTTATGTTTCTACCAGTATGACACACATATACAGCAGCAAAGATTTGTTTTTACACGACATGCGCTGATTCATTTGTGCCTTTTTTTCAGCAGCAGATTACAACTTTTGATGATGGGAAAGAAACAATGTGCATATCTGACGGAGAGCTTACCAGGAATAGGAGGCCTATCATTTGGTGTAGTTTATGTCTTTTTTATTTTTTTACTGAGACCATATGGAATGTAGCAAAGTATCTTAGTGTGGGATTGTTCGAATCTGTTTTATGACGCGACCTTTGTTTTGTGCGTTTGTTGTTTGTGTCTTCTTTTTAGCGAGAACCATACTCATATGGCAAAAATTGTGTGTTAACGCATGCAAGTTAATACTTTCTACGTCTATCTATAACTTGAGTTTTTATGTTCTTGATAGTTCATGCTTTAATGCACAGGGAAGTTGCATGTGTTTTAGTACTAGAGTTGCCATGTTCTCACATCTGGTAGAGGCAACTCTAGAATTTCTGAACAGCTACGGTTGCATAGCTCTTTTTTTACCAGAGTTGCTTAAAAATGAATATAGTTGCTTCAGTTAATTGTTCAAGTTGTCAGGTTACTTTTCCTGATCAGGGTTGCTCATGAACCCCAAGCATCTTATAATAGGATAGGAAAGAAAGCCAAGCAGGTTTCAATGCATACCATATAGAGAAATTATGTTTTCGTGTTGCAATGCAACTGCAAAACGCAATGGTCCTGCATTTTCTTTCCCACTAGAGTTGCTCTATTTTTGTACTGGTGTTGCTTTTTTGTATCATAATAGTTGCTCAAGATGCGTACTGGTGTTGCCACTATAGTTGCTTTTTTCACCAGATCAAAAGAACGAACTAAAAACTGGACTAGTTGACGTTCAAGCAGGGAAAGGCAGGGGTGGTTGAGTAGGGAAGAGAGAGGAGTCGGGTAGAGGTGGTGCTTACCTTTTTAGGGGCAGGTAGGTCTGATTTTTTTCTCTCCAGATCTGATTTTTGGAGCAAGGAGGAGGAAGGAGGTGTTCCCGCGTCGGCTTCGTTCGATCTTGTTTAGACGAGGAAAGGCGGGAGCAAGGAGGAAGAAGGGGACCCATGCGTGGGCTTGTCCTTCAAGGAAAAGGAGGAGGGGGTTGCGTGAGGCGTCCGCAAGGGGGAGCGTGGGCGGGGGTGCAGGGAGGGGGTGGGGACCGAAGCCTGGGGACAACGGGTACGAGGAAGCGGGAGCCAGGGGGGGACCAGGTGTGATCGGGGCGCGCGTGATCCACCCGTGATTCGCGCGGGCTTGGATTGGTCGGTTTCACGTGCGCGGTGCTGCTTTCCGTTTCTGGCTGTCTGGTCGCGCGCGCGGGCGGCTCCTTCCTTTTTTGGGAGAGCGCTCGGGGCTGCGCTCGGGCGCCCGTGCGCCCGCGAGCCACGTCCATCGTTAATTGATGATTACTCTATAAAACTGACCGCGTAAACTGAAAGGGGTTTACCGCGAAATTCCTACCGTCCTGGGCTCCGCTTACTAAGCTCCCTCGCTGCTTGCACTGGTCAACCGAGCCACCCCAGGAGCAACACCAGCACACCACCATGGCTGGCTGCAACGCAAGAATCCGTATCTTGCTCGTACTATACGGCGCCTCCTACCTCGCGCCCAACGCCGCCGCACTCTCCGTCAACTGCAGCGGCCCGGATCATCGCCGCGAGGCGATCTCTCGCCATGATACGTCCCTTGCAGGTAACACCACCATAGGCATGTTCAGTGTCCTCGCATTGGGTTGGTGCTCTAGCAGTAGCAGGGCGCTGCCTTACATCCCCTCCGTCGACCCAGCAGTTACCCTCCGCGGTTCAACCGTCACCAGGCATGTAATCCCCACCACCACTGATGTTGATTCAAGTTTTGACGGCCCCGTGATGGCGAAATGGGAAGGAGAACATTTTAACTGCAGCGGCAGGTTTTTGTCTAGTCTCCTTTTCGCGTTCGAAGAACAACAAATTGCAACTGTGGCAAGAAATTACTCTGGTGGTTCTGCTGGAAGTTTGGGACTTCCTAACATTACATGTTACACATATTTCGTCCACCGGAATTTAACCGCGCCTCAGCCGCCGTACCCCTTTGGCCTCACTGACGAAGCTATGGCGCGAAGATTGTTGTCCGGTACACATGGCCGGAGAGCGACGAGGAAACAGCAGGCAGCAGCACACGGGAAGGTCGCATCGTCGCGGCTGAAGCAAGCAGCTGTCGCCGTTTCGGCTTTAGTCGGGTTGGTTTGCGCCGTGGCAGCCCTTCTGCGCTGCTGCATGCGTAGGAACAGGCCGCGGCAGAGCGCAGCGTCCATCGAACTGGAAGACGACGAGCACATCATAACCGAACTTGAGCTCTGGCAAGGGATGGGACCTAGGCGGTTCTGCCACACCGAGCTTGCCGCCGCAACGGACAACTTCGCCGAGGAGAGGAAGATAGGGAGAGGGGGGTTCGGTTCGGTGTATAGGGGCTACTTGAGTGACCAAGACCGTCATGTGGCCATCAAGACGCTCTCACAGGAGCTGTCGGTGCAGGGGCTCCGGGAGTTTCAGGCAGAGGTCGCCATCATGAGCCAGCTTAGGCACCGCAACATAGTCCAGCTCGTGGGCTGGTGCCGTCGTCGGAGAGGAGGACTGGCGCTCGTCTACGAGCTCGTGGACGGAGGCAGCCTCGACACCCATCTCTACAATCCCGACAGATGCTTAACTTTGTCGGAGAGGTAGATCTCCTTCCGCGTAGACCAAACTTGATCTAAAAATTCAAGGCTGACACCCAAACTCTGCCCTCGCCACCATCACTGCAGGTACAATATCGCGCTCGGCCTGGGCTCCGCCCTGCGGTACCTCCACACGGACTGCCACCAGTGCGTCGTGCACGGCGACATCAAGCCCGCGAACGTGATGCTCGAGGCATCAGGCAGCGCTAAGCTCGGCGACTTCGGGCCCGCGAGGCTCGTCGACCACGGAGCCGAGCCACGGACGACGCAGGTCGTCGCGGGGACCCTCGGGTACATCGACCCAGAGTTCGTCAGCAGCCGCCGGCCGAGGGCCGAGTCCGACGTGTACAGCTTCGGCGTCGTGCTCCTCGAGATCGCCTGTGGCAGGCGGCCCGCGTCGAGGCGAACCGGCCAGGCCTCGGCGGCGCTGCTGACCTCGGTCCGCGACTTGTACCACCGGAACCTGATCGTGGACGCGGCGGACCGGAGCCTGGCGAGTTTGACAAGCTGCAGATGGAGCGTCTGCTCGTGACGGGGCTTTGGTGCGCGCACCACGACCGGTTGCAGCGGCCGTCCGTTACGCAGGCTATGGATGTGCTACGGTCCGAAGACGCCAGGTTGCCGGTGCTTGTAGCGATAGCGATGCCTGGTTCCGGGGAGATTCGATCGTTGGAGGGGCAGGCTTATGGCGATGTGTCTGACGACAACTCTGGTTACTTGAATGAATCAACTGAAACTGCGTACCTTACTAGCGAGGAGTGAGCTTATCTTTAGTCCCGGCAGGACAAGTATCGATACATCCACAAATGTAGTGCTCCAGGTTAGATTGTCATTGTCACTTGCATGTCCACGGTCACCTTGGTGCAGTATTGGATAAATGGTTCGCCGTTTTATTAAACATTATCCTCTACTTTTCGGTTTTTCGCGCTTAACTATTTGAGTTTTCAATATTTATCCTCCAATAAAGGAGGGGAAATGATTGGGATCACCCAACAGAACACCATCTCGGTGGCCGTTGGATCAGATTTGAATGAGATGGCTAGAAGCACATATTACCTAGACTTGTTTTTGCAACTGAGTGGTTGTTGCGATTTCTCTCACCGGAACAACTGGTGTGTTGTGGGATTTGAATTTTGATCCCCTCGAGAGCAGCCACCACCCGTGCTCCTCCAAAGCATCCCCGATGCGCCACCGGTGACACCGGCAAGCACCCCCGTCGCCTGTCGCCCACCACCAAGCACCCCACTGTGCCACCGCAGATGCAGCCGAGCATGCGCTCCGCTGTCGCGGTTGTCGGCCGCCTCCACCACTATCCACCCTCTCTCCTCCTCTCTCACCTTCATCCAGACCAGGTGCTGGCAGCCACGCCCTCACCGAGCACCCCCGTTGCGCCACCGCTGACGCCGGCGAGCACGCGCTCCGCCGTCGCGGTCGTCGGCCGCCTCCACCACCACCCACCCTCTCCCTCCGCTCGACACCGACAACGCAAGGCACCGTCCACTTTTGCAACATCACTGCTGTTGCAAAAACAAATGTGCAACAAGACCGCTGTTGCAAAAGAAAATTGCACAAAGACCTCTGTTACAAAAAAAAAGCCGCAACAATATCTTTGTTGCAAAAAAAATCGCAACACAACCTCTGTTGCAAAAAAAATTGTACAACACAACCACTGTTGCACAAAAATTCAAGCAGTCTTGGGAATCGGCAGGCCGACGGCGGCTCTTGGTCACCCACGGATCCATGTCGTTGTGCGGACGCGGCGGTGCCCTAGGCTTCATGTTGTCAGGCAGAGGCGGCGGTGACCACAGGCAGAGCGCATCTGGCTCGTGATCGCCGACCCAGTTGCATCTGTAGGCCAAGAGGGCCAGAGAGTAGCGGCCGTCCTCTTGGCGGCGCACCGGCAGGGGGCACTGTGTGCCGATGGTTGGGCAATCCGGAGGCAGGTGTGGGATCATGAAGAGGGACGCGGTCCCGGAGTCGTAGACGAGGTAGTATGCTCGGAAGGGTCTGGGGTCGTGCTCGGCGGTGAACACCAGGCTGATGACCATGTTGTCCCCTTGCAGGGAGAGCACGCGGCAGCCTATTGTTGGAAATATGCCCTACAGGCAATAATAAAATGGTTATTATTATATTTCCTTGTTCATGATAATTGTCTATTGTTCATGCTATAATTGTATTGACCGGAAACCGTAATACATGCATAGACCACAACATGTCCCTAGTGAGCCTCTAGTTGACTAGCTTGTTGATCAACAGATGGTCATGGTTTCCTGACTATGGACATTGGATGTCACTGATAACGGGATCACATCATTAGGAGAATGATGTGATGGACAAGACCCAATCCTAAGCATAGCGCAAGATCGTGTAGTTCGTTTGCTAAAGCTTTTCTAATGTCAAGTATCATTTCCTTAGACCATGAGATTGTGGAACTCCCGGATACCGTAGGAATGCTTTGGGTGTACCAAACGTCACAACATAACTGGGTGGCTATAAAGGTGACTACAGGTATCTCTGAAAGTGTCTGTTGGGTTGGCACGAATAGAGACTGGGATTTGTCACTCCGTATGACGGAGAGGTATCTCCGGGCCCTCTCGGTAATGCATCATCATAATGAGCTCAATGTGACTAAGGAGTTGATCACAAGATCATGCATTACGGAACGAGTAAAGTGACTTGCCGGTAACGAGATTGAACGAGGTATTGGGATACCGACGATCGAGTCTCGGGCAAGTAACGTACCGATTGACAAAGGGAATTGTATACGGGATTGCTTGAATCCTCGACATCGTGGTTCATCTGATGAGATCATCGTGGAACATGTGGGAGCCAACATGGGTATCCAGATCCCGCTGTTGGTTATTGGCCGGAGAGCTGTCTCGGTCATCTCTGCATGATTCCCGAACCCGTAGGGTCTACACACTTAAGGTTCGATGATGCTAGGGTTATAGGGAAGGTTTGTACGTGGTTACCGAATGTTGTTTGGAGTCCCGGATGAGATCCCGAATGTCACGAGGAGTTCCAGAATGGTCCGGAGGTGAAGATTTATATATGGGAAGTCATCATACGGTCACCGGAAGTATTCGAAGGTTTGACGGAATTGTACCGGGACCACCGAAGGGGTTCCGGGGGTCTACCGGGAGGGTCCACCTGCCCCGGAGGGCCCTATGGGCTGTATGTGGAAGGGAACCAGCACCTAAGTGGGCTGGGCGCCATCCCCCCTAGGGCCCATGCGCCTAGGGTTGGGGGGAACCCTGAGGGGGGCGCCCCCTTGGCCTGGGGGGCAAGCCCCCTTCCCTTGGCCGCCGCCCCCCTCTAGATCTCATCTAGAGGGGCCGGCCCCCTTCACCCTTCACCCTATAAATAGATGGGAGGAGGGAGGGCAGCCGCACCACATCCAAGGCGCAGCCCTCCCCCTCTCCAACACCTCTCCTCCTCCGTTTGAGCTTGGCGAAGTCCTGCCGGAGAACCGCTGCTCCACCACCACCACGCCGTCGTGCTGCTGCTGGAGTTGTCTTCCCCAACCTCTCCCTCCTCCTTGCTGGATCAAGGCGTGGGAGACGTCACCGGGCTGCACGTGTGTTGAACGCGGAGGCGCCGTTGTTCGGCGCTAAGATCGGAATCGACCGCGATCTGAATCGCTACGTGTACGACTCCTCCAACCGCGTTCTTGCAACGCTTCCGTTTTGCAATCTTAAAGGGTATGAAGATGCACTCCCCTCTCTCTCGTTGCTAGTCTCTCCATAGATTGATCTTGGTGATGCGTAGAAATTTTTTAATTTCTGCAACTATCCCCAACAGTGGCATCGTGAGCTAGGTCTATGCATGAGTAGAACACAAGTTGTTGTGGGCGTCGATTTTGTCAATTTACTTGCCGTTACTAGTCTTATCTTGATTCGGCGGCATCGTGGGATGAAGCGGCCCGTACCGACCTTACACGTACGCTTACGTGAGACAGGTTCCACCGACTGACATGCACTAGTTGCATAAGGTGGCTAGCGGGTGTCTGTCTCTCCCACTTTAGTCGGATCGGATTCGATGAAAAGGGTCCTTATGAAGGGTAAATAGCAATTGGCATATCACGTTGTGGTTTTGGCATAGGTAAGAAACGTTCTTGCTAGAAATCTATAGCAGCCACGTAAAAAACTTGCAACAACAATTAGAGGATGTCTAACTTGTTCTTGCAGCATATGCCGTGTGATGTGATATGGCCAAAAGGATGTGATGAATGATATAGATGTGATGTATGAGATTGATCATGTTCTTGTAAGAGGAATCACGACTTGCATGTCGATGAGTTTGACAACCGGCAGGAGCCATAGGAGTTGTCTTAATTTATTGTATGACCTGCGTGTCATTGAATAACGCCATGTAATTACTTTACTTTATTGCTAAACCGTTAGCCATAGTAGTAGAAGTAATAGTTGGCGAGACAAAGTCATGAAGACACGATGATGGAGATCATGATGATGGAGATCATGGTGTCATGCCGGTGACGATGATGATCATGGCGCCCCGAAGATGGAGATCAAAAGGAGCAAAATGATATTGGCCATATCATGTCACTATTTGATTGCATGTGATGTTTATCATGTTTTACATCTTATTTGCTTAGAACGACGGTAGCATAAATAAGATGATCCCTCATAAAATTTCAAGAAAGTGTTCCCCCTAACTGTGCACCATTGCGAAAGTTCGTTGTTTCAAAGCACCACGTGATGATCGGGTGTGATAGATTCTAACATTCGCATACAACGGGTGTAAGCCAGATTTACACATGCAAAACACTTAGGTTGACTTGACGAGCCTAGCATGTACAGACATGGCCTCGGAACACAATAGACCGAAAGGTCGAACATGAGTCGTATAGCAGATACGATCAACATGAAGATGTTCACCGATGATGACTAGTCTGTCTCACGTGATGATCGGAGATGGCCTAGTTGACTCGGATCATGTATCACTTAGATGACTAGAGGGATGTCTATCTGAGTGGGAGTTCATTCAATAATTTGATTAGATGAACTTACTATCATGAACTTAGTCTAAAATCTTTGCAATATGTCTTGTAGATCAAATGGCCCACGCTAATGTTGCCCTCAACTTCAACGCGTTCCTAGAGAAAACCAAGCTGAAAGACGATGGTAGCAACTATACGGACTGGGTCCGGAACTTGAGGATCATCCTCATAGCTGCCAAGAAAGCATATGCTCTAGAAGCACCGCTAGGTGAAGCACCCGTTTTCCCAGCAACTCAAGACGTTATGAACGCCTGGCAGTCGCGTAGTGATGATTACTCCCTGGTTCAGTGCGGCATGCTTTACAGCTTAGAACCGGGGCTCCAAAAGCGTTTTGAGCAGCACGGAGCATATGAGATGTTCCAAGAGCTGAAAATGGTTTTCCAAGCTCATGCCCGGGTCGAGAGATATGAAGTCTCCGACAAGTTCTACAGTTGTAAGATGGAGGAGAATAGTTCTGTCAGCGAGCACATACTCAAAATGTCTGGGTTGCACAACCGCTTGTCTCAGCTGGGAGTTAATCTCCCGGATGATGCGGTCGTTGACAGAATCCTTCAGTCGCTTCCACCTAGCTACAAGAGCTTTGTGATGAATTTGAATATGCAAGGGATGGAGAAAACCATTCCTGAGGTATATTCAATGCTGAAATTAGCGGAGGTGGAGATCAAAAAGGAACATCAAGTGTTGATGGTCAATAAAACCACTAGTTTCAAGAAAGGCAAGGGTAAGAAGAACTTCAAGAAGGACGGCAAGGGAGTTGCCGCGCCCGGTAAGCCAGTTGCCGGGAAGAAGCCAAAGCATGGACCCAAACCTGAGACTGAGTGCTTTTATTGCAAGGGAAACGGTCACTGGAAGGGGAACTGCCCCAAGTACTTAGCGGACAAGAAGGCCGGCAACACCAAAGGTATATGTGATATACATGTTATTGATGTGTACCTTACCAGTACTCGTAGTAGCTCCTGGGTATTTGATACCGGTGCGGTTGCTCATATTTCTAACTCGAAACAGGAGCTGCAGAATAAGCGGAGACTGGCGAAGGACGAGGTGACGATGCGCGTCGGGAATGGTTCCAAGGTCGATGTGATCGCCGTCGGCACGCTACCTCTACATTTACCTACGGGATTAGTTTTAAACCTCAATAATTGTTATTTAGTGCCAGCTTTGAGCATGAACATTGTATCTGGATCTCGTTTAATGCGAGATGGCTACTCATTTAAATCCGAGAATAATGGTTGTTCTATTTATATGAGAGATATGTTTTATGGTCATGCCCCGCTGGTCAATGGTTTATTCTTAATGAATCTCGAACGTGATGTTACACATATTCATAGTGTGAATACCAAAAGATGTAAGGTTGATAATGATAGTCCCACATACTTGTGGCACTGCCGCCTTGGTCACATTGGTGTCAAACGCATGAAGAAGCTTCATGCAGATGGACTTTTGGAGTCTCTTGATTATGAATCATTTGACACATGCGAACCATGCCTCATGGGCAAGATGACCAAGACTCCATTCTCCGGAACAATGGAGCGAGCAACCAACTTGTTGAAAATCATACATATTGATGTGTGCGGTCCAATGAGCGTTGAGGCTCGCGGTGGCTATCGTTATGTTCTCACCCTCACTGATGACTTAAGTAGATATGGGTATGTCTACTTAATGAAACACAAGTCTCAGACCTTTGAAAAGTTCAAGGAATTTCAGAGTGAGGTAGAGAATCAACGTGACAGAAAAATAAAGTTCTTACGATCAGATCGTGGGGGGGAATATTTGAGTCACGAGTTTGGTACGCACTTAAGGAAATGTGGAATTGTTTCCCAACTCATGCCGCCTGGAACACCTCAGCGTAACGGTGTGTCCGAACATCGTATTCGCACTCTATTGGATATGGTGCGATCTATGATGTCTCTTATCGATTTACCGCTATTATTTTGGGGATACGCTTTAGAGACAGCTACATTCACTTTAAATAGGGCACCGTCTAAATCCGTTGAGACGACACCGTATGAATTATGGTTTGGGAAGAAACCTAAGCTGTAGTTTCTAAAAGTTTGGGGATGCGATGCTTATGTCAAGAAACTTCAACCTGAAAAGCTCGAACCCAAGTCGGAAAAATGCGTCTTCATAGGATACCATAAGGAAACCATTGGGTATACCTTCTACCTCAGATCCAAAGGCAAGATCTTTGTTGCCAAGAACGGGTCCTTTCTGGAGAAAGAGTTTCTCTCGAAAGAAGTAAGTGGGAGGAAAGTAGAACTTGACGAAGTACTGCCTCTTGAACCGGAAAGTAGCGCAGCTCAGGAAGATGTTTCTGTGGTGCCTGCACCGGCTAGAGAGGAAGTTAATGATGATGATCAAGGTACTTCGGATCAAGTTGCTACTGAACTTCGTAGGTCCACAAGGACACGTTCCACAGCAGAATGGTATGGCAACCTTGTCCTGGAAATCATGTTGTTAGACAACGGTGAACCTTCGAATTATGAAGAACCGATGGCGGGCCCAGATTCCAACAAATGGCTTGAAGCCATGCAATCCGAGATAGGATCCATGTATGAAAACAAAGTATGGACTTTGACAGACTTGCCTAATGATCGGCGAGCGATAGAAAATAAATGGATCTTTAAGAAGAAGACGGACGCGGATGGTAATGTTACCATCTATAAAGCTCGGCTTGTCGCTAAGGGTTATCGACAAGTTCAAGGGGTTGACTACAATGAGACCTTCTCACCCGTAGCGAAGCTGAAGTCCGTCCGAATCATGTTAGCAATTGCCGCATTCTATGATTATGAAATATGGCAAATGGACGTCAAAACGGCATTCCTTAACGGCTTCCTTAAGGAAGAATTGTATATGATGCAGCCGGAAGGTTTTGTCGATCCTAAGAATGCTAACAAGGTATGCAAGCTCCAGCGCTCCATCTATGGGCTGGTGCAAGCATCTCGGAGTTGGAACATTCGCTTTGATGAAATGATCAAAGCGTTTGGGTTTATGCAGACTTATGGAGAAGCCTGCGTTTACAAGAAAGTGAGTGGGAGCTCTGTAGCATTTCTCATATTATATGTGGATGACATACTATTGATGGGAAATGATATAGAACTTTTGGAAAGCATAAAGGCCTACTTGAATAAGTGTTTTTCAATGAAGGACCTTGGAGAAGCTGCTTACATATTAGGCATCAAGATCTATAGAGATAGATCGAGACGCCTGATAGGTCTTTCACAAAGCACATACCTTGATAAGATATTGAAGAAGTTCAATATGGATCAGTCCAAGAAGGGGTTCTTGCCTGTATTGCAAGGTGTGAAATTGAGCTCGGCTCAAAGCCCGACCACGGCAGAAGATAGAGAAAAGATGAGTGTCATCCCCTATGCCTCAGCCATAGGGTCTATTATGTATGCCATGCTGTGTACCAGACCTGATGTAAACCTTGCCGTAAGTTTGGTAGGGAGGTACCAAAGTAATCCCGGCATGGAACACTGGACAGCAGTCAAGAATATCATGAAGTACCTGAAGAGGAATAAGGATATGTTTCTCGTTTATGGAGGTGACGAAGAGCTCGTCGTAAAGGGTTACGTCGATGCTAGCTTCGACACAGATCTGGATGACTCCAAGTCACAAACCGGATACGTGTATATTTTGAATGGTGGGGCAGTAAGCTGGTGCAGTTGCAAGCAAAGCGTCGTGGCGGGATCTACATGTGAAGCGGAGTACATGGCAGCCTCAGAGGCAGCGCATGAAGCAATATAGATGAAGGAGTTCATTACCGACCTAGGAGTTATTCCCAATGCGTCGGGCCCGATGACTCTCTTCTGTGACAACACTGGAGCTATTGCCCTTGCCAAGGAGCCCAGGTTTCACGAGAAGACCAGGCACATCAAGCGTCGCTTCAACTCCATTCGTGAAAATGTTCAAGATGGAGACATAGATATTTGTAAAGTGCATACAGATCTGGATGTCGCCGATCCGTTGACTAAACCTCTTGCACGAGCAAAACATGATCAACACCAAAACTCTATGGGTGTTCGATTCATCACAATGTAACTAGATTATTGACTCTAGTGCAAGTGGGAGACTATTGGAAATATTCCCTGGAGGCAATAATAAAATGGTTATTATTATATTTCCTTGTTCATGATAATTGTCTATTGTTCATGCTATAATTGTATTGAGCGGAAACCATAATACATGTGTGAATACATAGACCACAACATGTCCCTAGTGAGCCTCTAGTTAACTAGCTCGTTGATCAACAGATGGCCATGGTTTCCTGACTATGGACATTGGATGTCATTGATAACGGGATCACATCATTAGGAGAATGATGTGATGGACAAGACCCAATCCTAAGCATACTGCAAGATCGTGTAGTTCGTTTGCTAAAGCTTTTCTAATGTCAAGTATCATTTCCTTAGACCATGAGATTCTGTAACTCCCGGATACCGTAGGAATGCTTTGGGTGTACCAAACGTCACAACGTAACTCGGTGGCTATAAAGGTGCACTACAGGTATCTCCGAAAGTGTCTGTTGGGTTGGCACGAATCGAGACTGGGATTTGTCACTCCGTATGACGGAGAGCTATCTCTGGGCCCTCACGTTAATGCATCATCATAATGAGATCAATGTGACTAAGCAGTTGGTCACAGGATCATGCATTACGGAACGAGTAAAGTGACTTGCCGGTAACAAGATTGAACGAGGTATTGGGATGCCGACGATCGAATCTCGGGCAAGTAACGTACCGATTGACAAAGGGAATTGTATACGGGATTGCTTGAATCCTCGACATCATGGTTCATCCGATGAGATCATCGTGGAACATGTGGGAGCCAACATGGGTATCCAGATCCCTCTGTTGGTTATTGGCCGAAGAGCTGTCTCGGTCATGTCTGCATTATTCCCGAACCCGTAGGGTCTACACACTTAAGGTTCGCTGATGCTAGGGTTATAGGGAAGGTTTGTACGTGGTTACTGAATGTTGTTCGGAGTCCCGGATGAGATCCTGGACGTCACGAGGAGTTCCGGAATGGTCCGGAGGTGAAGATTTATAGATGGGAAGTCATCATACGGTCACCAGAAGTATTAGGGGGTTTGCCGGTATTGTACCGGGACCACCGAAGGGGTTCCGGGGGTCCACCTGCCCCGGAGGGCCCTATGGGCCGTATGTGGAAGGGAACCAGCCCCCAAGTGGGCTGGGCGCCATCCCCCTAGGGCCCATGCGCCTAGGGTTGGGGGGGGAACCCTAAGGGGGGCGCCCCCCTTGGCCTGGGGGGCAAGCCCCCTCCCCTTGGCCGCCGCCCCCCCTCTAGATCTCATCTAGAGGGGCCGGCCCCTTCCCCCTTCACCCTATAAATAGAGGGGAGGAGGGAGGGCAGCCGCACCACATCCAAGGCGCAGCCCTCTCCCTCTCCAACACCTCTCTCCGTTTGAGCTTGGCGAAGCCCTGCCGGAGAACCGCTGCTCCACCACCACCACGCCGTCGTGCTGCTGCTAGAGTTGTCTTCCCCAACCTCTCCCTCCTCCTTGCTGGATCAAGGCGCGGGAGACGTCACCGGGCTGCACGTGTGTTGAACGCGGAGGCGCCGTTGTTCGACGCTAAGATCGGAATCGACCGCGATCTGAATCGCTACGTGTATGACTCCTCCAACCGCGTTCTTGCAACGCTTCCGTTTCGCGATCTTCAAGGGTATGAAGATGCACACCCCTCTCTCTCATTGCTAGTCTCTCCATAGATTGATCTTGATGATGCGTAGAATTTTTTAATTTCTGCAACGATCCCCAACACCTATGCTGAGATCCCTTCCCCATATTCTTGTCGTATTGTCGTCGATGTCCGTGCCGAGTAGGTCGAACGCCTGCTCGGGCACGCGGACACACATCCAGGGGTAGCGCAACGGGTCGTCGTCGTCCCCGCGGACCACGTAGAGTGAGATGCTCTCCAAGACGCGCGTGCCATTCGGGCCGCAGCCGACGACATCACTCCTCTTTGTTGGAAATATGAGCAAATTACTACGAGATTTAATCCGAATGAACAAAAGATAAATCATGATAGCAATAGCAGAGATTAAACTAATCATGCGAACTAGCATAGTAGATGAACAGATCACATCTAGGGCACATACTAGAAACATTAATTCTACCACGATCTCGAACAGGAAGGATAGAATCACATACGGTGCAGCGGGAGCAGCGCCGCCGGCATTGACGTTGTCGCCCATGTCGTCTAGGATGAGGTTGCCAAGGTCGGGGAAGAAGTCGTCGTTCGCGAAGTCGTCGCTGGCAGCAGTCGCCCGAGTGTGCTCCCCAAAAACCTGATCGCCCCTCTCCCATACAGGATCACGAGAGGCTGGGTTCCGGAGGCCTGCTGTCCCTTCTCCCGGTGCACGCCGAAAGGAGGGATGGAGAAGACTTGCTTGGCGGCGCAATGATTTGGAACGGTGGTGAGAAACCATACAAAGAGGCGGGGGCTAGGGTAGACGTCTGCCCGACTATATAGTGCGGGCCGGGTAGGTCGTGGGAGTAAACCCCACGTCCGAGTCATCACGATCCAAAAGAATCGGAAATGGTTCAGTAATTAACGCGCCCGTTAATTATTAATTAATGACTCATTAATTTTTCCCGAGTAGCAAAAATATAGACAACGTGCATAGCTCTGTCCTCGGCTCTAACCCACAACCCACGGCGCGTCGTGACGAGGCATGGCGTGGTGGAGGAGCGCGCATGTAGGTCTCCTCTTCTCATGCTCATACAAATGATAGAAGAGCTCACCTTATAAAGAGATGCAACTCTCTCTCAACTTCCGGGGTGGGACTAAACTTTAGTCTCACTTCACTCATATATGTGCATGGATGGGCCAAGAGAATTTCAGAATTTTAATTTGGCTTTGGACCAAAGTCTACTAGCAAAATTCCAACACTCTTGCACTCCACGACCTCCAAGGCGATGTCTTCGAGGAAGTCGTAGTTGCTCACGGTGTCGCCGATCAGCAGGAACGGCCGGGAACGCGCCGCCTTGGTCGCCATGGCGGGCAGATCGATCAGATTTTGTCTGGTTCTAGGGGCTCTCTACTTTTTGTGATTGTGTGCAAAAGGTATATATACTTAGGAGCTAACCTACACCTAGCAAGCAGACCCAAGTTTGAACTCCTAAGCCTACACGGATACGCACACAGTATACACGGGCAATGGCCACACGATAACCTGCTAGTACTAGTACTTTCCCCGTTTTGACAAAAAAATAACGGAAAAACTAACGCTCACACGTATGGGCGTTTGCACATTGCCCACACGCCTTCATCGCCACTCATTTTTCACGTATGAACAGATGATATCAGCAGAAATCTTTTTGGTTTTCGGCTTAAAAATGTTTTATCTCCAAATTAAAAAATTGAATTAAAAATCCGTTTTCACCATTAAATCCGTCTCGACGAGATTTTCAAAACTAGACCCCATGTTGATATGTTTCGACAAAAAAAAAATTTCGCCCAAAAATTGCCATGATATTTACACTGTAGTTGCCATAGTGCTTAAAACTAAAGTTGCCATGTGGCAATTTTAGTTTGTAGAGTATGGCAATTTTAGTTTTTTGATGATGGCAATTTCAGTACTTTGACCATAAAAATATTTTTTGTACTTCGGATTATCCGGAAGGAGCACGAGGAGATTTGGCACATCAGCACGCATTCATACTACTTGGCAATTTTAAGTGCATATATCATGACATTTTTAATTTATGGTGCATGGCAAGTCTAGTTTCTTAATTCTCCATTTTATAATATGTCAAAATTTATTTTTAAATGTAGAAGGAAATAGTTGAAACATATCATGGCAACTTCAGTGTAAACATCATGGCAATTCATGTGCAAAAATAAACCTGCGGTGACATGGCGTAGTCTGTGTGTTATAGGGCGTGTGGGCGGGTTTGGCTTTCACCACACGTGTGGGCGTTAGTGTTGTCCAAAAATAAACCTACTGGCGATATTCAATTATAGGGCCAGACTCATCTACTCACGGTGAACAGTAAATTCAAAAAATATTCTACAAAATTTAAAAAAAATCAGAATATTTTTGTTAACCAAGATACCCATATGAGTGGTGTCCGAGCAAAATAACGTGCTTTTCAGACATCCGAGGTGCCCATGGCAAAAAAGACTAAATCAAATTAGAATAGTTTGTTTTTCAAACTTTCTCGCGGGCCCTAATTTTGTGGTTTTTTTCTTCTGCCAAGAGCTACTAGGATATCCCAACACCATCAAATTTGACATGGACATCAGACACTCGAGCATCTTACATGCCAATTTTTTTGAATTGTTTTGATTTTTTTGCCCTCAATAAATAGTTTGGATTGGATAAACAATCCTACTTTTATTCCAATCATAAAACAAGGGAAAAGATCAAAGGAGAAAACCCTTCCAGGAAAACTAGTAAGCAAACCCTGACGAACTTGCATTTGTTGAGCATATACCTGGCCAAACCTCGGGCCGGGCCGGGCCAAGCCCGAGGCAAAAAACTAGGGCCGGGCCTGGCCCGGCCATCGGGCCTGATTTTTGGGCTCAAACCCGGCCCGAACGCGTAAAAGCCCGCCAGGCCTCGGGTCGGGCCCCTTTAGAAAAGCACAAAAATGATGGGCCTGAGCCCGGCCCGGGAGCAGCATCGGGCCGGGCCGGGTCGGGCTGCCCATGGCCAGGACTAGTGAGCGAAAAAAGAGTATTTTTTTTATTGTACTATTCACGCTCGGAAGCAGTTGAGCTCTCGTGGAAAAACCTATATTGGGCGCACATAGGCATCATGAGATCTGCTAGTACTAGTACTTTTCCCGTTTTGAACAAAAAGGATAACCTGCTAGCGATTAAATTCTGGCCAGGCTCATCTGTTCTCATTGAACAGTAAATTATAAAAATATACTAGAAAAAAAATAAAAATATGATTTTTTTGTCAACCAAGATACCAAGTACTAAGAGGTTTTTTGTTAGAAAACCATCATGCATTGCACTTTGCAGGGGTAAGACCAGGTTCCTATAATTCCTTCCCAGACCCCACCTTGTGTGGAAGTTTCTACGCACTGGGTCTACCCTTTTAAGATACCAATGCGTGATGTCTTGGCAAAAAAATCATGCTCTTCCGAGATACGAGGAGTTCATGGCAAAAAAGACAAAATCGGATTAAAACATTGCGTTTTTCTTCTAACATTCTTAGGCCTGATTTTTTTGCTAAGACCTACTCAGATGTCGAAACACCACCAAAATTGGCATGGGCATCATGCACTCGAGCATCTTGCATGCCATTTTTTTTTCAGTTGTTTCGATTTTTATTGCTATTTCTTTTGATTTTACTGTTCACGCTCAGGAGCAGCTGAGCGCTAGAGCCGAGTCACTGCGTCCACCTGCTAATTCCTGAACTCATGGGAAAATCTATACTCAGCGCACATAGGCAGTGTGAGAGCTATATCTCGGTCAATGCGAGACCGAGTATCATCTCACAGTAGGCAGTTTTAGAATGAGCTGGCCCAATTGTAGATTCCAGTGAGGGGTTTTGGAAAGCTCCAATGGACCGTTTTAGAAGCTTCCGCATGGTTTATTATTATTATTTTCTCTGTATGTTTTCTTTAGTGGGTTTGTTTGGCTTTATCCAGTTTTTATTTTTTTCATATTTTTCCAAATATGTTGACTTTTTTAATACAGACTAAACATTTTACGTATACATGTTGAACATATTATAGGTGCATTTTGAAAATTTCTCAAATATATATTGAACATTATTAAAATGAATAACGATTTTCATACAAGTTGAACATTTTTTAATTATATCAAAAACAGTGAAAAAAATTGAACATTTTTCACATACACATCCAACATTTTCGAAATACATGTTTAAGATTTTCCAAATGCACATTGAACATTTTTAAATACACAATGAACATTTTTTAAACGTTATTTACAAAATATCATGATTTTTTTTAAAAAACTTGTGAGTCATTTTACAAGTGGTACAAACATTTTTTAGAATTTCACTATTTTTTCTAATGGTCGGATGCATTTTTTCAAATTACATGAACATATATTTACATTCTATAAACAATCTTTTAAATGTCCCCGGCAGCCCCTTCTTTTGATCGTTGTAATATGATCGCTATACGTGCATCTTCATATTGTTTTTTTTTGAGGAAACACAGTGGGGAAGGCCCCCACTGTAACTCATTTTCTATTAATTGATGGGGCAATTACAGATGGTTATACACATACATAACAAGAGGTATATAAATGGAAAATTACAAAGTGTCCAGACAAGTTTGCATTCCCTCTTTAAGACTTGGTTTTGCCTTCTTAATGATGATGCTGATGTGCTCCTTGAAGCATGATATGCAGTATGCAATGTCTTTGGTCTTGTTGTCAAAGATGATAGCATTTCTGTGCTTCCATATGCTCCAACATCCTGCCATAATGCATTCTTTTAAACATATCCGTTTGGTTCTGTTTTTGGCTTCTATCATCATGTCATTGATATTCAGATCAGTGTTCCATTCTAGACCCAAATTCATCCAAATTTTTTGGCTGAAATCACAACTGAAAAAAAGATGTTGGAGATATTCATTGGGTTGCTCATCACATAGTACACAACTACTCTCCTCAATGAAAAAGTATTTCCTCATCAACAGGTCTCTGGTGTTGAGTCTATCCAGTAGTAATAACCAAAAGAAGAACTTTTGCTTTGGCAGGCAGCATGATTTCCAAATCCATTGAAAGGGTTTAGGAGCCTCAGGTGGGTTTCCAATGAGATGCTGATATATTCTTTTATTGGAGTAGTGCCTACATTGCCACTTGAACTGCCAGATGTCTCTATTGTCTCTTGAGAATCCATTGGTTAGAATGTTATGCAGAACTTGACTTTGTTGCACTGCAATCGAGGACATTGGAAGGTGAAACATGCTGTAGAAATCATTCTCAGTAGTATTGATTGCTGTGGCTATGGTGATGTTATCATCTTTGGCATATGAATGAAGCTGAGGGAAGATGTTAACTAGAGTATCTTCCTGCCAAACATCTTTCCATAACAAAACCGAATTACCCATGGCTGGTTTACAGATTGTCATCTCTTTGAAATCATTTAGTATAGCACAACAGTCCCTCCACCAGAAAGACCCTACTCTGGTTGGGTATGTAGGAACAGTACCCTCAGAGTAGTAAGTATCCCATATCATTTCAACCCAGGGTATATCCTGTTTATTGAAAAAATTATATAGGAATTTAACTAACAAAGTTCTGTTTTGCTTTCTGAGGTCAAGAACTCCCAATCCTCCTAATTTCTTTGGGAGGCATACAGTCTCCCAATTAACCAAACATTTACCTTGTTTGTTTATTTCATTTCCATACCATAGAAAACTTCTTCTAGATTTTTCAAAATGATCAAGAATTGTGAATGGGACTCTGATAGAGCACATGGCAAAGATAGGAAGAGCTGCAACAATTGCTTTCAAATGAACCAATCTACCTGAATATGACATCATACCTGCTATACCAGACAATCTTTTGTCGAGCCTCGACACCATAGGCATGAGATCATCAACTTTTGGTCTAGTTGATCCCATAGGGAGACCCAAATATGTAAATGGCATGTTTTCTTTTTTGCATCCTATGATATTGGCCAAATCATAGGCAATGGTGTCACTGATATTAATGGGGACAATTGATGATTTGCTATAGTTTACCTTAAGGCGAGTGAAAGATGAAAAGATCTCAAGGATTTCTCTCAGTTTCATCAATTGAGTTGGGTCAGCTGGCATGATTATTAAAGTATCATCAGCATATTGGATAATGGGATATCTTTTGGCCCCAGGATATTCAATTGGTAGTTTAATCTCTCCTTGCTGCCATGCTTTGTTCACCAGGATTTGGAGCAGTTCAGCAACCATCACATATAGTAGAGGGGAGTAAGGATCACCTTGTCTAACACCTCTTCTACATTTTATTACTTTACCAGGTACACCATTAAGGATAACAGATGATGTGACAGTGCTTAGTAACATTTTAGTCCATCTGATCCATTTATCACAAAAACAAGGTGTTTCATCATGAAGTAGATTGCATTATGATCCACTTTGTCAAAAGCCTTTTCAAAGTCAATCTTGAAAATTATAGCTTGGTTTTTGGATTTGTGGCACATGTGAATGTATTCAAAACTCCATGCCAAACAGTCCTGGACACTCCTTCCTTTAATGAAACCATATTGATTCTTGCTGATGACAGATAGAATGATCTGCTGAGCTCTGTTAGCCAGAAGTTTATTTATTATTTTAGCAGGCATGCTGACTAGTGAGATAGGCCTAAAATCATTGGGTGTCTCTGGATGATCATTTTTAGGAATGAGGGAGATGAAAGCACTGTTGATGGGCTCAAGATTGATTTTTTCATCATGGAAATCATTGATCAGACTATAGAAACAATCCTTAATAATGTGCCAACATTTTTTCATAAAGAGTCCATTAAACCCATCAGGTCCAGGTGATTTGTCATTTGGCATGCATTTGATGTCATTGTCAATTTCCTCTATTGTGAACGGATTTGTTATGCTGTCATCAATCTCTTGTAGAGCCAGATTTTGAATATCAAAAAGCTGAATATTATCCTCTGTTTTACAATTCTATCTTTAAAAGATTGCCATAGAATTGCAGCTTTCTGTTCATGTTCATGGACCTCAATGTTATCAGATGACTTGATAAAGGATATGTAGTTATTCATGAAAACCTGTGTGGCAAGGTTAGCCCATCTCAAAAAAACGAGCACTAAGCTAGCCCAGTGGTTCCTCCCTCGTGCATCTTCATATTGTTCCTGGGCGTGTTTGTATGTACATTAATTTATTTCATAGTATGTTCCTTAACAATACCTCTCCATATTAGTGAATACCTTCAGCCCGCTAACTACAATCCTAGTGAGATCACAACACATCGCCATTTTTACAATACAGTTTCAGGTAAAAAAAAACACATCGCCTTTTTCTATAGTGAACACCATGGACCCTAACCCCCAACTTTATTGTGATCATCGCTCAGTGTTTTTGTCTCTAATGTGATAATCCCTCACTCCAATTTTAGCCGAGTTACAGTTCTTCTTCTTGTGAATACCATCGAACCTAACTCAACTCCGTCAAGGTCTTGTTCCTTGAAACCATCCTTGTCGTTTTCCCATCCTCGATATAGTGGGTCCGTCGCGGCCCTAACTACTCCAGCGAGGTATTGTCTGGACTGGTATTGAACCCGCTACTATCGACTCCCTTTGAAAGATCATGGACATATCATATCAAAAGAGTTACCTTTGGGGGGATTAAGCATCATTAACATAGTTACATTAGCATTTCTTTTCATTATTTACCTTTTTCACTTTACCTACAATGTCAATCTAGTGGCTTATAAGTCGATTGATGAATAATGAGAAGACGAGAATGGAAAAACTAGGGTCTTCTAGAGTAGGAAAGCTGGGGTTTATCCCGTTTTCCGTCCGTGCGATATTTCAATCCCCAAATCAGGGGGAACTTTGACCTTCTATCCTCTTGATCTGTCGTTCTGGTTTTGATAATACTATCAGAGAGCATTCGGTGCTCGACAATGATTTGTATAGCTGCAGTTGGGTGGTCGGGATCTCCTGTAAAACCCCACCTTTCCTCCTATTCGGAGCAGTAACATGTGATGATTGCTAGGTGTATAGGCTAACAACAAGTTGGACTGCCAAGTAGAGGAGTTATTAGACATCAGCAAGATTCTTTCCTTGGTTAGAAACCGAGATATCAATTCGTGGATGTACTTGATAAACTTATGTAACACAAATAAAATTTCACTTGTCCTTGATAATACTAGCAAGGGTGTCAACCTAGCTGGCCTTGCTAGTTGTGCAAGAAAATTAAAACATAATGTGGTTGATAATACTTTTATTTTTGGAATAAAATATAATTAAAAAATAAATGTGTGCATAGAAGTTGTTGCAGGTGATTGTTAAAGATGTGTCGGGATTCATAGGCCCACTAAGTGTATCTCTCCAATACAATACGGAAACTAACATAGTCATGTTAATAAGTAAATGATGAAATATCTAATGCTCATGCCAAATTATATGTGATGTGTTGATGTTATGTAGGTAGTACATCCGCAATTCTATAGACCGAGACTCTCCCGCGTCTATAGCCAATAATCCGCTGGAAGGTCGAGACCAACCCTATACCTATCAAGCATTAAGTAAACATAGATAAGTGGCTTAAGCAAGATGACATATTGTTGCTTGCATGACTCATTATAGTCCTCATACAAACATTTATCCTCACTAGTAGTAATACAATGCAAGACTTTTCCACTTTCTATCACTGTGGTAGTTTACTTGTAAGAATAAACCTAACTAACGGACGCCCTTCCACTAGTGATTGCCTACCTAAACTTGCCCATTGTAGACAGGCAATCAGAGAAAATTATGCATCCGAACGTAAAAAACAATTCATCACGACGTCACATGACGTGATAGTAATATGAGCTCCTCTGCCTTTTTTCTAAGGTTATACTAGTACCTTGCTTGTGGTCAAATTGAACAACTTTAACATAAGAGGAGAGGAGGATTCTTAGTAATGTTGTTACTTTGTCAAGATAACATATGTAAGGTGTTTAGTGAAGAAACTGATGGTAGGTTATAAAACAGCCACCCCACAATTGGGTCCTTGTTATATCACAAGTAGAGTTAATTTTCTCGATGATGATGATGTTGGATAGTTCACTTGGACGGGGAAATTTTAGTACTCCCTCCGTCCAGGTGTGAAAGTCATCTTAGATTGTGCACCGCGACCAAGGCAGAGGTGAAAACGAGATAACTTAATGTTTATTTGCTAATTAATAATATTGCATGCAATAAAGTAACCACTGCATGTCATGTTTGGTAGTCTCAAGTCATTGAAAGCATGCACGCCCCACATTTGTTTTTGGTTGATATGTCAAGAAACAAGAAACAAGGTGGGAATTAATATACCACACCTAAGTGTTTTGGGATTATTTGGTTTTCATAAGGTGACTTGTACACCTTTTTTTGAAAAGGAGGTTATCCCCTGGCCTCTGCATCGGAAAGATGCATACGGCCACTTTATTAGAGCAAGTTCAAACAAAACAAATAGTCTAGTCTGCAAAATACGGCTCACAGAAGGAGCGAAATAAAAAATAACAACTCAAAGCCACAACCGGCCGGACGAAAGGACACTAAGGACCTATCCTATTATGCGACCGCCATCCAAACCAGTTGAATATAGCCCGTGCTACCATCTCCCGGTGGTTGCACCTAGTAGCTAGCTGCTCCCCCCTGAAACCCGTAGGAGTGAGTAACGACCACGTATGGATCCATGTCGTAGCCCTGAAGATAACCTGCAAGAAGTTAATAATAGATAGTCTGTTAAAAATCATATCATTCCTGCAGTTCCATATAGCCCAAAGAAGTGCGCATATTCCAATCCGAATACTTGACGCAATATGAGGAAGCACTCCATTTGGCCACGTCCCAAACAACACGTCAATGTTGACAGGAGGAATAATATTAAAGACTATATGGACAGACCTCCAAAGTAACTTCGCGAGAGGGCAATCAAGAAATAGGTGTTGGATTGTTTCATCGTGAACACAAAAGCAACATCGTGAACTGCCTACCCATCATCGCTTTATTAGGTTATCTTTGGTAAGAATCACTTGCTTGTGAACAAACCACATAAAAATTTTAATACGCAAGGGAACCTTAACTTTCCAAATGTGTAACGATCTTGGGATTGGGCCAGAATTAATGAGTTCTAAGTACATCGATTTGACAGTTGTTGGGTGGTAGGTGCTACATATGCACACGGATGGCTTATCATTGTGGGAGCCAGTAAGACATCGCCGGTGCCTGGAAACGGGATAAGGCGAAGACATGCATGCCGGTGAATCTTACCCAGGTTCGGGGCTCTCCGTGGAGATAACACCCCTAGTCCTGCTCTGTGGGGTCTCCGCATGATCACTAGATCAACACAAGTGGCTACAAGAGGCTCCTTGAGCTGTTCGGCGAGAGCAAGAAGAAGGGCGAGGCTAGCTCTCCTGTTCTCTCTATGTGGTGTGGGAAACTCTAAGAGATCAACCCTTTGCATGGGTGCCCTGGGGGGTTTATATAAGCCTACCCCCAGGGGTACAATGGTAATCCGGCTGGATGCGGGTCCAGGCCGTCAGTGTCTGCAATCGCCAGCTTCTCCGCCGGCCGCTGGGGCCCGCCGACCGGTGGGTATCGCCGACCGGTGGGTCCCGCCGGCTGCCGGCTTCTTGGCCGACAGGCCGGGCCCACCGCCTGGGGGTCTTGTCGGCGGCTGGTTACTGTGGCATCGCTCTTGATGACGATGGCTTTGTCGGGGTAAGCATGGCTACAATGCCACCGCCTGGCGGGCTCTCACTGTAGCCTTACCTCGTCTTGTCTCCTTAATGGCGCATGTACTTCGAGGGAGGGAGCGAGCCGGCTATTGGGGGCCGGCTACCTCCCAGGCCGACTGGGGGAGGCCTGGCCGCCTTCTGATGTCTCTCTGGCGGGAGGGGCCCGCCGCCTGTGGGCCGTACTGACAGCCTGTCGTGAGTGGCGTCATGGTCAGCATGGAAACAGTGCTGCGCCGGACGGGGGATGGCCGCCCCGTACGGCGCACTGTGGCCACGTGTGCTCCGGGATTCGGGGGTGGCAGGCTTCACTGTAGCCATGCCTTGTCTCATCACCGTTATGTGGGTGCAGACTTTGAGGGGGCACGCTGGGCCGCCTGCCAGGAGCCGGCCTTCTCATCGCCGGCTGCAAGGAGTCGGCCCCCTTTGCGAGAGCCATCAGAGCCTTGCCGCCTTCCGGAAGCCGGCTGATGGGCCAGCCGGCCAGAGGAAGGCGGCCAAGTGTCTTGGACGCTTGAGGGCTTGACCGGCCCGATCTATTTCTTGAAGAGCCAGGGGGAGCCGGTTAGGCTACCCGTGGTCATTTACTCCGACAGTAGTCTCCGAAGCTGGTTGGGCTTCGCGGGTGAAAGGAGGACGAGAAGCTCGAGCAGCTTACTATCTTGAAGAGCCAACAGCTGGGAGTCGACCCTGATCAGACGCGCCGTCTTGGGAGGGTTTTGAATCCTGAAGGCGGGAACCAGCTGGCGCGCGCACCGAGCTGCGGGCCGGCCGCCCGCCGCCTGCGCGCCATATGGCACCCCTCGGCTGGAATAGCCTGCTAGCCCACGCGCGCGACGAGACGTCGCCACAGGTTGGGCCCGCCACTTCCACGCCTCGGCCCACGCGTGAATCCTCTGTGGCCCAAACGGGCGGTTTGCCTTCCAGCGGCGGTTTCCGCGCGTCGTTAATGGCGTAATAATCGCGGGTCATGGGGGAGTGGGCGCAGTTAATCCCACGCCCCCACGTCCCGCCTCCTCGGCCTCGCCGTGCCGAGGCTATAAGTAAGGGGAGGAGGGGGAGCGGCAGAGGCTCGCACGCTCGCCCCCGTTCCGCCGTTCTCTTCTTATTCCTCCTCTCCGTCCCCGCTGCTGCGCGCCGGCCCGCCGTTCCACCAGTCTTCTCGCCAAGCCGTAGGTTTGCTGCTGCGGGGCTACGCTCTCTCCGCCACCGTGCTTTCTCCATCGACCTTCTGTCCCCATGGCGCACGCCGGATCCTGGGACGGCTCCAAGGTCCATGAGGACCACATCGACTTCCTCCGCTAGACGCGGCGGTTGCCCGGTGAAGATTATGTGCGGGTTCATCTTGCACCGGAGGGGGAGATTTCTCCAGCGCTGGAGGAGGGCGAGCGGGTCATCTTCCACTCGCACTGCCTGCGCGGCGTCGGCATGCCGGCGAGCGGTTTCTTCTTCTTGTTCCTCGAGTTCTACCAGCTTCAGCCGCACCACCTCACTCCGAACACGGTGGTGCTGCTGTCCGCCTTCGCCACCCTATGCGAAGGCTTCCTTGGCGTCCTCCCCACCATCGAGCTCTGGGGGGAGTTCTTCCAATCCAAGCTCGGCACCGTCGCTAAGGGCGTGCCGGCTTAATGCGGCGCCTTCATCGCGGTGCGGAGGCCGACGAGCGAAAATCCATTTCCTTCTATCTCGCTGATCTAGTCGGTGAAGCTGTGGCAGAAGTCCTACTTCTACGTGAAGAGCATCGCCCCGCAGGGCGACTGGGTCAACCTGCCGGCTTGTGCAGCCGGCCCGCCGGCTAGGAGGCGGCCCCAATGGTCCTATCGGGCCAAGATGCTGTCTCCAGCTGGGGCCACCGCCGTCGCGCGGCTCCGGGTGTTAGTACAGTCGGAGGGCCTGACCGGGCCCGACCTGCTGGCCGCCTTCGTGGCGCGCCGGGTGCTTCCGCTCCAGGGCCGCCCTCATATGATCTGTCAGATGAGCGGGCACCTCGATCCGAGCCGGCTGTGCACCATGGAGATGCCTCATGCCGAGGTAGCTCACATGGTGAACTACGTTGCAAACTGCAAGCTCAATGAGGAGTGGCAATTCGGCAAGGAGCCGTACTCTCGCGCCAACCCCCCCGCCTTCAGTAAGTTTCTTTTTCTTCTTTCTTTCTTCGTTGCCGAGTTCTTCCTGGCCGACTTTGACCAGTCGGCTTGTTTCGACAGAGCCCCCTTCTTCGCCCAGCAGCCGGCACCGCGGGGCTGGAGCGTCCATATCTTCCCGACCGGACGACGAGCGACGTGGACGACCCCGAATTGGGGGCGGCCGCTTTGTACGACGACGCCATGGGGGGGGGGGTCAGCGAAGCAGGCAGCTCCGGTCTTGGATCCGGCCTCAAGGACTGGCCGGACGATGACGAGGTGGAAGTCGTCCCGCGCCACCAGCCGGCGTTCGATCAACAGGGCGCGAGCTCATCTGCCGCGCCGGCCGCCCGAGGCGGCGCGCTGAAGCGCTGGGCCACGCCAATCCTATTCGGTAGTCAGCCGAAGAAGCCCAGGAGCTCGGCGGCGGCGACCAAGCGGGACGAGGCGGCTGCGAAGGCCGTCCGCTTCCGCAAGGTGGTGAAGCAGCCGCAGATGGTTTCAGCGTAAGTGCCGATTCTCTTATGCGTTCTTTTCTTCTTTCTCATTGATATTCTTCTGAATTTTTTTCTTGACTTGGAAACAGGGCTCCGCTTTCTCTTGAGTGGACCGCTGCCGCCTCCGTGGTCGGAGCAGCGGGAGGGTCCGCGAGCGCCCGCCGCGTGGACCCCCGCGCCGAGCTTCAGGCGGCGACGGAGCGAAACGCGCAGGAGGCGCGGGAGGAGCGGCAGAGGGCGGCCGCCGCCAAGGAGACGCAGGAGGCAACGGAGGAGTCGGCGAATGCGCAGGCCGACACAACGACCAAGGCCCAGGCGGAAGCCGCAACCGAGGAGCAGGCGGCGGAGGCCCTGCGTAACCAGCCTCCGCAGCTCGTCATCCCCCTCCGCGCAGTGGCGCCTGAGATCCCGGTGATCCCGCCGGAGGGAGCAGACGGCGACCAGCTAGGGATGGAGAGGGAGGAGGGCGACATCGTCCTCTTGGAGAGGGAGGCGGCTCCGCCATCACCGGCTAAGGCGGATCAAGGCGGCCAGCCCAACGCGCCGCCCGCGCCGCTGACTGGAGGCGGGACGGCCGCAAGGGCGGACATCGTGGTTCGGTCTCCGGCGCGCCAGCGCGCAGGGAAGGCGACTTCGGCACCGAATCTGCAGAAGGCCGCGGGCCCCAGCTCGTTGGCCCGTGATCTGGAAGCGGCAAGCGCCGGCTCGCCGGGGTGGACGCCGGGTGGCGGGACGGCGGTGCTGAACGCGGCGGCGCAAGATGTTCGGAACCGGCTTAAGTCTTAGGCCACCGCGCTGAAGCAGTACAGTCAGGAGTTTCTCGCCACGCGGACGGCCATTCGGGTGAGCCTTCTCGCTTTTTTGTTTCTTGTTCTTGATTTCTTTCGTGGGGGCGTGTCAGCGCACCCACTGGGTGTAGTCCCCTAGTTTTGAGTCGGCTGCTGAGCAGGCGGCTTGGAACTTCTTAGTAGACTTCGACTGCTATCTTGTTCTTATTTGCTCCTTTGTCCTATTTGCAGGACTATCACAACCTCCGCGCGGCTACCTTCAACTACCAAGCCCGGGAGCTGAACCAGAAGACCATCGACTTGTCTGAGAGCCGGAGTAAGTGTTCTTGGTTTCTTTCTCTCGTCGGGGCACGTCAGCGCACCCACTGGGTGTAGTCCCCGAGATTTGGGCCGACTACGGAGCAGTCGGGCCGGATCTTTTCTGGCGACTTCTTTCTTATTGTTTCTTCTTTGCCGTCTCTGCAGAGGCCAATGCCGACTTGCTACAGCAACTTGGGGAAGCCTAGACTGTCCTTCGCGCCAAGGAGGCTGAGTACAACACCCTGGCGCAGGAACGCGACCGCCTGGTCAAGCGGCTAGCCGACCAGGAGGAGAGTCATAAGGCGGCCCTGAAGACGGTAAACGACAGCGAGGCCGCCCTCCAAGCCGAGTACGAGACCGAAGCGGCGAACTTGGCCGAGTCGAAGCAGGCGCTGAGCGACGACTATGGCCAAATTGAAGATCTAATTGACGGTAAGCCGCCTTCCTCTTCGTCCATTTGCTTCGCCATCTGCCGCTGATTTTTCTCTTCTTCTTCGTGCAGAATACTTCCCCGGCTACTCTGTTGCCTCCAGCCAAGTCATCAAGGCCCATCGCGACGCGCAGAGGCAGGCTGGCGTTCAGATTGCGCCACACGCGCGCCGATCGCTCGAGGAGCAGCTTCTGGCCATCCAAGCCCGCCTCTAGCCGGCTCACCGCCTGCTCCGCCGTTTTCAGCGCGTTGGGGCCCAAATGCTGTCCGCCCTCTGGCCTGGCGAAGTGGTTCCCCGCACCCCCCGTCGGACTGCCGATTGGCTGGAGGTGGCGGTTGGCCGCTTCGAGGCTTGGAAGGCTTCTTTAGCTCGGGCAAGCGCCAGGCGGGCACTGGAGTTCGTCCGGGCGTGGTATCCTGGGCTGGACTTGGCGCAACTGACCACATGGCGGCAGGAGGCCAACGAAGAGCTGGAGGAGGTGCGGCCGGCTATCATCCAGCGCGCCTCGGCGATTGCCGAGTACACTGACACCAGTGCTTTTGCCCCCGAGCTCAATGACGATGGCGTTGCACAGCCGGAGGAGTGGTTTGGGCTGAACCCGGCGGATGGTGAAGACTCGGCGGAGGAGATCGACTCCAGCGACAAGGGTGAAGAGGAGGAGGGAGAGGACGGTGAAGACGTCGAGCCGGATGGTGGGGCAGCCGGCCAGCCTCAGCTTGATCGTGTCTCCAGAAACGAGGCGCGTGGGAGCACGCCGCCTGCCGCTGGTGATGATCCAGCCGAGACCCGCTAGCCAGCCACTCCTCCAGCCAGCACCGCCGTCTCTACGGACTTGCCCAGCTCGCCCATTGCACCTTTGGCCTGAGCTGCCGTCTTTATCTTTTCTTTTCCTGCTTATTACTTATTGAACAATGTTTGTTAAGTTTGCGCAGTTCCACCCACTGGGGGTGTATTCAGACTAAGTCGAATGCAGGCCCGTCGAAGGCCTTTGGTGTTGTTGGAAATATGCCCTAGAGGCAATAATAAAATGGTTATTATCATATTTCCTTGTTCATGATAATTGTCTATTGTTCATGCTATAATTGTGTTATCCGGAAATCGTAATACATGTGTGAATACATAGACCACAACATGTCCCTAGTGAGCCTCTAGTTGACTAGCTCGTTGATCAACAGATAGTCATGGTTTCCTGACTATGGACATTGGATGTCATTGATAACGGGATCACATCATTAGGAGAATGATGTGATGGACAAGACCCAATCCTAAGCATAGCACAAGATCGTGTAGTTTGTTTGCTAGAGCTTTTCCAAATGTCAAGTATCATTTCCTTAGACCATGAGATTGTGCAACTCCCGGATACCATAGGAGTGCTTTGGGTGTGCCAAACGTCACAACGTAACTGGGTGGCTATAAAGGTGCACTACGGGTATCTCCGAAACTGTCTGTTGGGTTGGCACGAATCGAGACTGGGATTTGTCACTCCGTATGACGGAGAGGTATCTCTGGGCCCACTCGGTAATGCATCATCATAATGAGCTCAATGTGACCAAGTGTTTGGTCACGGGATCATGCATTACGGTATGAGTAAAGTGACTTGCCGGTAACGAGATTGAACAAGGTATTGGGATACCGATGATCGAATCTCGGGCAAGTAACGTACCGATTGACAAAGGGAATTGTATACGGGATTGATTGAATCCTCGACATCATGGTTCATCCGATGAGATCATCGTGGAACATGTGGGAGCCAACATGGGTATCCAGATCCCGTTGTTGGTTATTGACCGGAGAGTCGTCTCGGTCATGTCTGCATGTCTCCCGAACCCGTAGGGTCTACACACTTAATGTTCGGTGACGCTAGGGTTGTAGAGATATTAGTATGCGGAAATCCGAAAGTCGTTCGGAGCCCCGGATGAGATCCCGGATGTCACGAGGAGTTCCGGAATGGTCCAGAGATGAAGAATTGTATATAGGAAGTCCAGTTTCGGCCATTGGGAAAGTTTCGGGGGTCACCGGGAAAGTTTCGGGGGTCACCGGTATTGTACCGGGACCACCGGAAGGGTCCCGGGGGGTCCATCGGGTGGGGCCACCTATCCTGGAGGGCCCCATGGGCTGAAGTGGGAGGGGAACCACCCCCTGGTGGGCTGGTGCGCCCCCCTTGGGCCTCCCGCTGCACCTAGGGTTGGAAACCCTAGGGGTGGGGGGCGCCCCACTTGGCTTGGGGGGCAAGCCACCCCCTTGGCCGCCGCCCCCCCTTGGAGATTGGATCTCCTAGGGCCGGCGCCCCCCCAGGGGCCCTATATAAAGAGGGGGGAGGGAGGGCAGCCGCACCCAAGCCCCTGGCGCCTCCCTCTCCCTCCCGTGGCACCTCTCCTTCTCGCTGAGCTTGGCGAAGCCCTGCCGAGATCCCCGCTGCTTCCACCACCACGCCATCGTGCTGCTGGATCTCCATCAACCTGTCCCTCCCCCTTGCTGGATCAAGAAGGAGGAGACATCTTCCCCAACCGTACGTGTGTTGAACGCGGAGGTGCCGTCCCGTTCGGCGCTCGGTCATCGGTGATTTGGATCACGACGAGTACGACTCCATCAACCCCGTTCACTTGAACGCTTCCGCTCGTGATCTACAAGGGTATGTAGATGCACTCTTTTCCCCTCGTTGCTAGAAGACTCCATAGATTGTTCTTGGTGATGCGTAGAAATTTTTTAATTTCTGCAACGATCTCCAACAGTGGCATCATGAGCTAGGTCTATGCGTAGTTTCTATGCACGAGTAGAACACAAACTTGTTGTGGGCGTAGATTCTGTCAATTTTCTTGCCACTACTAGTCTTATCTTGTTTCGGCGGCATCGTGGGATGAAGCGGCCCGGACCAACCTTACACGTATGCTTACGTGAGGTAGGTTCCACCAACTAACATGCACTAGTTGCATAAGGTGGCTAGCGGGTGTCTGTCTCTCCCACTTTAGTCGAATCGGATTCGATGAAAAAGGTCCTTATGAAGGGTAAATAGAAGTTGGCATATCACGTTGTGGTTTTACGTAGGTAAGAAACGTTCTTGCTAGAAACCTATAGAAGCCACGTAAAAACATGCAACAACAATTAGAGGACGTCTAACTTGTTTTTGCAGCATATGCCTTGTGATGTGATATGGCCAAAAGGATGTGATGAATGAAATATATGTGATGTATGAGATTGATCATGTTCTTGTAATAGGAATCACGACTTGCATGTCGATGAGTATGACAACCGGCAGGAGCCATAGGAGTTGTCTTTATTTTTTGTATGACCTGCGTGTCATTGAATAACGCCATGTAAATTACTTTACTTTATTGCTAAACACGTTAGCCATAGAAGTAGAAGTAATCGTTGGCGTGACAACTTCATGAAGACATGATGATAGAGATCATGGTGTCATGCCGGTGACGAAGATGATCATGGCGCCCCGAAGATGGAGATCAAAGGAGCAATATGATACTGGCCATATCATGTCACTATTTGATTGCATGTGATGTTTATCATGTTTTACATCTTATTTGCTTAGAACGACGGTAGCTTAAATAAGATGATCCCTCGCAATAATTTGAAGAAAGTGTTCCCCCTAACTGTGCACCGTTGCGAAGGTTCGTTGTTTCGAAGGACCACGTGATGATCGGGTGTGATAGATTCTAACGTTCGAATACAAGGGGTGTAAGCCAGATTTGCACACGCAATACACTTAGGTTGACTTGACGAGCCTAGCATGTACAGACATGGCCTCGGAACACGGAAGACCGAAAGGTCGAGCATGAGTCGTATAGAAGATACGATCAACATGAAGATGTTCACCGATGTTGACTAGTCCGTCTCACGTGATGATCGGACACGGCCTAGTTGACTCGGATCATGTTTCACTTAGATGACTAGAGGGATGTCTATCTGAGTGGGAGTTCTTTGAATAATTTGATTAGATGAACTTAATTATCATGAACTTAGTCTAAAATCTTTACAATATGTCTTGTAGATCAAATGGCCCACGCTAATGTTGCCCTCAACTTCAACGCGTTCCTAGAGCAAACCAAGCTGAAAGATGATGGTAGCAACTATACAGACTGGGTCCGGAACCTGAGAATCATCCTCATAGCTGCCAAGAAAGATTATGTCCTAGAAGCACCGCTAGATGACGCACTCATCCCAGAGAACCAAGACGTTATGCACGCTTGGCAGCAGCGTGCTGATGATTACTCCCTCGTTCAGTGCGGCATGCTTTACAGCTTAGAACCGGGGCTCCAAAAGCGTTTTGAGCAACATGGAGCATATGAGATGTTCGAAGAGCTGAAAATGGTTTTCCAAGCTCATGCCCGGGTCGAGAGATATGAAGTCTCCGACAAGTTCTTCAGTTGTAAGATGGAGGAAAATAGTTCTGTCAGTGAGCACATACTCAAAATGTCTGGGTTACACAACCGCTTGACTCAGCTGGGAGTTAATCTCCCGGATGACACGGTCATTGACAGAATCCTTCAGTCACTTCCACCGAGCTACAAGAGCTTTGTGATGAACTTCAATATGCAGGGGATGGAAAAGACCATTCCTGAGGTATATTCAATGCTGAAAGCAGCGGAGGTGGAGATCAAAAAGGAACATCAAGTGTTGATGGTGAATAAAACCACTAAGTTCAAGAAAGGCAAGGGTAAGAAGAACTTCAAGAAGGACGGCAAGGGAGTTGCCGCGCCCGGTAAGCCAGTTGCCGGGAAGAAGCCAAAGAATGGACCCAAGCCTGAGACTGAGTGCTTTTATTGCAAGGGAAGTGATCACTGGAAGCAGAACTGCCCCAAGTACTTGGCGGACAAGAAAGCCGGCAACACCAAAGGTATATGTGATATACATGTTATTGATGTGTACCTTACCAGCACTCGTAGTAGCTCCTGGGTATTTGATACCGGTGCGGTTGCTCATATTTGTAACTCAAAGCAGGAGCTGCGGAATAAACGGAGACTGGCAAAGGACGAGGTGACGATGCGCGTCGGAAATGGTTCCAAGGTCGATGTGATCGCCGTCGGCACGCTACCTCTACATTTACGTACGGGATTAGCTTTAAACCTCGACAAATGTTATTTAGTGCCAGCTTTGAGCATGAACATTGTGTTAGGATCTCGTTTAATTCGAGATGGCTACTCATTTAAATCCGAGAATAATGGTTGTTCTATTTATATGAGAGATATGTTTTATGGTCATGCCCCGCTGGTTAATGGTTTATTCCTAATGAATCTCGAACGTAGTGTTACACATATTCATAGTGTGAATACCAGAAGATGTAAGGTTGATAATGATAGTCCCACATACTTGTGGCACTGCTGTCTTGGTCTCATTGGTGTCAAACGCATGAAGAAGCTCCATGCAGATGGACTTTTGAGTCTCTTGATTACGAATCATTTGACACGTGCGAACCATGCCTCATGGGTAAGATGACCAAGACTCCGTTCTCCGGAACAATGGAGCGAGCAACCAACTTATTGGAAATCATACATACTGATGTGTGCGGTCCAATGAGTGTTGAGGCTCGCGGTGGCTATCGTTATGTTCTCACTCTCATTGATGACTTGAGTAGATATGGGTATGTCTACCTAATGAAACACAAGTCTGAGACCTTTGAAAAGTTCAAGGAATTTCAGAGTGAGGTTGAGAATCAACGTGACAGGAAAATAAAGTTCTTACGATCAGATCGTGGTGGGGAATATTTGAGTCACGAATTTGGCACACACTTAAGGAAATGTGGAATAGTTTCACAACTCACGCCGCCAGGAACACCTCAGCGAAATGGTGTGTCCGAACGTCGTAATCGCACTCTATTGGATATGGTGCGATCTATGATGTCTCTTACCGATCTACCACTCTCATTTCGGGGCTATGCTTTAGAGGCTGCCGCATTCACTTTAAACAGGGCTCCGTCGAAATCCATTGAGACGACACCGTATGAATTATGGTTTGGGAAGAAACCTAAGCTGTCGTTTCTAAAAGTTTGGGGATGCGATGCTTATGTCAAGAAACTTCAACCTGAAAAGCTCGAACCCAAGTCGGAAAAATGCGTCTTCATAGGATACCCTAAGGAAACCATTGGGTATACCTTCTACCTCAGATCAGAAGGCAAGATCTTTGTTGCCAAGAACGGGTCCTTTCTGGAGAAAGAGTTTCTCTCGAAAGAAGTAAGTGGGAGGAAAGTGGAACTTGATGAAGTACTACCTCTTGAACCGGAAAGTAGCGCAGCTCAGGAAGATGTTCCTGTGGTGCCTGCACTGACTAGAGAGGAAGCTAATGATGATGATCAAGGTACTTCGGATCAAGTTACTACTGAACTTCGTAGGTCCACGAGGACACGTTCCACACCAGAGTGGTATGGCAACCCTGTCCTGGAAATCATGTTGTTAGACAACGGTGAACCTTCGAACTATGAAGAAGCAATGGTGGGCCCAGATTCCAACAAATGGCTTGAAGCCATGCAATCCGAGATAGGATCCATGTATGAAAACAAAGTGTGGACTTTGACAGACTTGCCCGATGATCAGCGAGCGATAGAAAACAAATGGATCTTTAAGAAGAAGACGGACATGGATGGTAATGTTACCATCTATAAAGCTCGACTTGTCGCTAAGGGTTATCGACAAGTTCAAGGGGTTGACTACGATGAGACTTTCTCACCCGTAGCGAAGCTGAAGTCCGTCTGAATCATGTTAGCAATTGCCGCATACTATGATTATGAGATATGGCAAATGGACGTCAAAACGGCATTCCTTAACGGCTTTCTTAAGGAAGAATTGTATATGATGCAGCCGGAAGGTTTTGTCGATCCTAAGAATGCTAACAAGGTATGCAAGCTCCAGCGCTCCATCTATGGGCTGGTGCAAGCATCTCGGAGTTGGAACATTCGATTTGATGAGATGATCAAAGCGTTTGGGTTTACACAGATTTATGGAGAAGCCTGTGTTTACAAGAAAGTGAGTGGGATCTCTGTAGCATTTCTCATATTATATGTGGATGACATACTATTGATGGGAAATGATATAGAATTCTTGGGAAGCATAAAGGCCTACTTGAACAAGTGTTTTTCAATGAAGGACCTTGGAGAAGCTGCTTATATATTAGGCATCAAGATCTATAGAGATAGATCAAGACGCCTCATTGGTCTTTCACAAAGTACGTACCTTGACAAGATATTGAAGAAGTTCAATATGGATCAGTCCAAGAAGGGGTTCTTGCCTGTATTGCAAGGTGTGCAATTGAGCACGGCTCAATGCCCGACCACGGCAGAAGATAGAGAAAAGATGAGTGTCATCCCCTATGCCTCGGCCATAGGGTCTATTATGTATGCCATGCTGTGTACTAGACCTGATGTAAACCTTGGCGTAAGTTTGGTAGGAAGGTACCAAAGTAATCCCGGCATGGAACACTGGACAGCGGTCAAGAATATCCTGAAGTACCTGAAGAGGACTAAGGATATGTTTCTCGTTTATGGAGGTGACGAAGAGCTCATCGTAAAGGGTTACGTCGATGTTAGCTTCGACACAGATCTGGATGACTCTAAGTCACAAACCGGATACGTGTATATTTTGAATGGTGGGGCAGTAAGCTGGTGCTGTTGCAAGCAAAGCGTTGTGGCGGGATCTACATGTGAAGCGGAATACATGGCGGCCTCAGAGGCACCGCAAGAAGCAATCTGGGTGAAGGAGTTCATTACCGACCTAGGAGTTATTCCCAATGCGTCGGGCCCGATGACTCTCTTCTGTGACAACACTGAAGCTATTGCCCTTGCCAAGGAGCCCAGGTTTCACAGGAAGACCAGGCATATCAAGCGTCGCATCAACTCCATTCGTGAAAATGTTCAAAATGGAGACATAGATATTTGTAAAGTACATACGGACCTGAATGTAGCAGATATGTTGACTAAACCTCTCCCTAGAGCAAAACATGATCAACACCAGAACTCTATGGGTGTTCGATTCATCATAATGTAACTAGATTATTGACTCTAGTGCAAGTGGGAGACTGTTGGAAATTTGCCCTAGAGGCAATAATAAAATGGTTATTATTATATTTCCTTGTTCATGATAATTGTCTATTGTTCATGCTATAATTGTGTTATCCGGAAATCATAATACATGTGTGAATACATAGACCACAACATTTCCCTAGTGAGCCTCTAGTTGACTAGCTCGTTGATCAATAGATAGTCATGGTTTCCTGACTAGGGACATTGATGTCATTGATAACGGGATCACATCATTAGGAGAATGATGTGATGGACAAGACCCAATCCTAAGCATAGCACAAGATCGTGTAGTTCGTTTTCTAGAGCTTTTCCAAATGTCAAGTATCATTTTCTTAGACCATGAGATTTTGCAACTCCCGGATACCATAGGAGTGCTTTGGGTGTGCCAAACGCCACAACGTAACTGGGTGGCTATAAAGGTGCACTACGGGTATCTCCGAAAGTGTCTGTTGGGTTGGCACGAATCGAGACTGGGATTTGTCACTCTGTATAACAGAGAGGTATCTCTGGGCCCACTCGGTAATGCATCATCATAATGAGCTCAATGTGACCAAGTGTTTGGTCACAGGATCATGCATTACGGTACGAGTAAAGTGACTTGCCGGTAACGAGATTGAACAAGGTATTGGGATACCGACGATCGAATCTCGGGCAAGTAACGTACCGATTGACAAAGGGAATTGTATACGGGGTTTATTGAATCCTCGACATCGTGGTTCATCCGATGAGATCATCATGGAACATGTGGGAGAGAACATGGGTATCCAGATCCCACTGTTGGTTATTGACCGGAGAGTCGTCTCGGTCATGTCTGCATGTCTCCTGAACCCGTAGGGTCTACACATTTAAGGTTCGGTGACGCTAGGGTTCTAGAGATATTAGTATGCGGAAATCCGAAAGTCGTTCGGAGTCCCGGACGTCACGAGGAGTTCCGGAATGGTCCGGAGGTGAAGAATTGTATATAGGAAGTCTAGTTTCGGCCACCGGGAAAGTTTCGGGGGTCACCGGTATTGTACCGGGACCACCGGAAGGGTCCCGGGGAGTCCACCGGGAGGGGCCACCTATCCCGGAGGGCCCCATGGGCTGAAGTCGGAGGGGAACCAGCCCCTGGTGGGCTGGTGCGCCCCCCTTGGGCCTCCCCCTGCGCCTAGGGTTGGAAACCCTAGGGGTGGGGGGCGCCCCACTTGGCTTGGGGGGAAAGCCACCCCCTTGGCCGCCGCCCCCCCTTGGAGATTGGATCTCCTAGGGCCGGCGCCCCCCGGGGCCCTATATAAAGAGGGGGGGAGGGAGGGCAGCCGCACCCAAGCCCCTGGCGCCTCCCTCTCCCTCCCGTGACACCTCTCCTTCTCGCTGAGCTTGGCGAAGCCCTGCCGAGATCCCCGCTGCTTCCACCACCACGCCGTCGTGCTGCTGGATCTCCATCAACCTCTCCCTCCCCCTTGCTGGATCAAGAAGGAGGAGACGTCTTCCCCAACCGTACGTGTGTTGAACGCGGAGGTGCCGTCCGTTCGGCGCTCGGTCATCGGTGATTTGGATCACGACGAGTACGACTCCATCAACCCCGTTCACTTGAACGCTTTCGCTCGCGATCTACAAGGGTATGTAGATGCACTTGTTTCCCTCTCGTTGCTAGAAGACTCCATAGATTGTTGTTGGTGATGCATAGAATTTTTTTAATTTCTGCAACAATCTCCAACAGGTGTAAATATAATCTTGCATGTGTTTGACTTCCGACTGTACTTGCTTTTCATCTTTTCGGCTGTTTCCTTTGCCGCCCTCCCTTGGTCGCCGCCTTCCCAGCCGGACAGCTGCTCTGCAGTCTTTGGCTTGGGAAAGGCTTGGCCGTTTGGGAGGACAAGTACTTTAGCTTTCTTAGATTGTACCAAGCTGAGTGGGAAGCCGGCCAGCCGGCTGTTTTAACAGTTGGTTGGCAGGGTGGGGAGCCGGCTTGTCTTACGTAAGTTCGTTGGTCCTTAGCCTTTTTTCGTGTGGGCATCCTTTCCTGCCCTTGACTCTTGCCAGTCAGACAGTCGATTCTGCGAGCTGCGACAAGAGAGGGCTTGGGAGGCGGCACACTACTTGCCTGACTGTAGGTGGAACTTAACATAATTCAAGGCGGCAAGTCCCCGGGCCGACTGGTCGAACCCGGTGCCGGACGGAAGAACAAAAGTAGTAACACATTCGTAGGCATGATACTCATCATATAGATAAAAGAGGGTAGTCCCCGAGTGCTCCTCGGGGGGCCCGATGTCTTGTACTTTAATACAAAAGGTAGCATGGTACATACTGCTTTCAACTGTAAAATCTTCGGATGAGATTGGCATTCCATGGTCGTTCCGACTCCTTGCCGGAATCATCTCTCTTGCGTGCCTTGGGCTTCTGTGCATCGATCAGGTAGTAGGAGTCGTTGCCTAAGGCCTTGCTGATGACGAAGGGGCCTTCCCAAGGAGCCGAGAGCTTGTGCGGGCCGGCTGTTCGCTGGATCAGCTGGAGCACAAGATCGCCCTCTTGGAAGGATCTCGGATTGACCTTCCGGTTGTGGTAGCGGCGCAAACCCTGCTGGTAGATGGCGGACCGGCTGAGTGCTAACAGCCGGCTCTCTTCCAGCAAGTCAACACCGTCTTCTCGCGCTTCTTTGGCCTCCGTCTCCGTGTACATGGTGATGCAAGGTGAGTCGAACTCGATGTCAGTTGGGATGACAGCCTCGGCACCATATACAAGGAAGAAAGGAGTGAAGCCGGTTGACTTGTTTGGGGTGGTACGCAGACTCCAGAGGACGGCCGGCAGCTCCTTGAGCCAGCAATCGGCCGAACGCTCCAGTGGTACGACTAGTCGGGGCTTGATGCCAGAGAGGATGAGGCCGTTTGCTCGCTCGACCTGATCGTTTGACTGCGGATGGGCAACGGACGCTAAGTCCAGTCGGATCCCTTGTGTCGTGCAGAAACGTGCCAGTGCTCCTTTGGAAAAATTTGTGCCGTTGTCGGTGATGATGCTGTGTGGAATGCCATACCGGGTGGTGATGTCTGCGATGAATGTGACAGCAGTCGGCCCATTCAGCTTTTTGATTAGCTTCGCTTCAATCCACTTGGTGAACTTGTCCAAGGCGATGAGCAAATGTGTCATGCCGCCGCGTGCTGTCTTGAATGGGCCCACCATGTCCAGCCCCCAGACGGCAAAAGGCCAGGTGAGGGGGATGGTCTTGAGTGCGGAAGCCGGCAGGTGTTGCTTGGAGCTGAAAACTTGGCACCCTTTGCAGTGTTTGACCAATTCCTTGGTGTCTTCCAAAGCAGTCGGCCAGAAGAACCCATGGCGGAAAGCTTTGGCGACAAGTGATCTTGAGGCCGCATGGTGGCCGCACTCGCCTTGGTGGATGTCCTTGAGGATTGCAATGCCCTTCTCTGGCTCGACGCAGCGCTGGAAGACTCCAGTGACACTGCGCCTAACGAGTTCTCTGTTCACTACGGTGTAAGTTCTGACTCGGCGTTGAACTTGCCTTGCCGACATCTCATCAGTCGGCAGCTCTCTGTTTACCAGAAAATTGAGGATGGGCTGGGCCCATGATGGAGCTGTGACTTCTTCAACTGCCAACACGGCTACTGCGACTAGGGTGGGTAGGCTGGGTGGTGAAGAGTCGGAGTTGGCCGCCGCCTGTTGTGTCGTTCTAGTCCCCGGGCCAACTGCTGCAGTCCCCGGGCCGGGTTCTGAAGTCCCCGAGCCGGATGCGACTACAGCAGTCCCCGAGCCGCCTGTCAAAGTCCCCGAGCCGCCTGTTGGGCTCCCCAAATATGTCAAGCCGTCTCCGAGCAGAAGATGAAATTTGGTGCGACTACAGCAGTCCCCGAGCCGCCTGTCGAAGTCCAGTTGCCGAGTTCTTTGGCTAGCCGGAGCCCATGTATGAGTGCTTCGTACTCGGCCACGTTGTTGGAGGCGACAAAATGAATTTGCAATGTGTATCTGAGCTTGTCACCCTTGGGAGAGGTGAGGACGATGCCGGCTCCCAAGCCGGTGCGCATCTTGGATCCGTCGAAGTGCATCCGCCAATGAGTGGAGTCGGGAGCCGGTGGTTGGTACTGGGTCTCGTCCCAGTCGACAAGGAAGTCAGCTAATGCTTGGGACTTGATGGCGGTGCGAGGCTGGTAGAAGATGGTGTAAGGAGCCAGCGCAATTGCCCACTTGGCCACCCGGCCAGATGCATCCCGGCTGCCTATGATCTCGGCAAGCGGGGCGGTGCAAACGATCGTGATGGGGTGCTCTTGAAAGTAGGGCTTGAGTTTCTTGGTGGCAAAGTACACGCCATAGCACATCTTCTGGTAGTGGGGGTAATTCTGCTTTGATGTTGACAGTACTTCGCTCAAATAATACACCGGTCTCTGGACTGGCTGAGCTCGGCCTTCTTCTGGGTGCTGAACCAGGATAACGGTGCTGACCACCCGGCTAGTTGCGGCAATGTAAAGGAGCATGGGCTCTTTCTCAGTCGGCGCCGCCAGGACAGGCGGTGTGGTCAACATCTTCTTCAGCTCATGAAAAGCTTGGTCCGTCTGGTCATTCCACTCGAAGTGGGTGGATTTCTTCATGAGTCGGTACAAGGGGAGAGCCCTCTCTCCTAGCCGACTGATGAAACGGTTAAGAGAGGCCAGGCACCCGGTGAACTTTTGGACATCTCGCAGCTTGGTGGGAATCTCCATCCTCTTTATGGCCTTAATCTTCACTGGGTTGCACTCAATGCCGCGTTCAGAGACCAGGAAGCCTAGAACCTGGCCGGCTGGTACTCTGAACACGCATTTCTCAGGGTTGAGCTTGATCTGAAATCGGCGCAAGTTGTGAAATGTTTCTTTGAGATCTTCCAGCAGGGTGCCGCGCTTCTCTGTCTTCACCACAATATCGTCTACATAGACGTGGGCATTTCTGCCGAGCTGCTTGAGGAGGCATTTCTGCATGCAACGCTGAAAAGTGGCACCGGCATTTCTCAAGCCGAATGTCATAGTCAGGTAGCAGAAAGCTCCGAATGGTGTGATGAAGGCGGTCGGCTGGATCCAACTTGATCTGATGGTAACCTGAGTAGGCATCCAAGAAGCTCAACAGCTCGCATCCGGCTGTGGAGTCTATCACTTGATCGATTCGAGGCAAGGCAAACGGATCTTTGGGGCAGGCTTTGTTGAGGCTGGTATAATCTATACACATGCGCCATTTCTTGTTTTTCTTCAACACAAGGACCGGGTTGGCAAGCCACTCTGGAAAGAACACTTCCATAATGAAGCCGGCTGCCAGGAGCCGGGCTATCTCTTCTCCGACAATTCTTCTCTTTTCCTCCGACAGTCGGCAGAGGGGCTGTTTGACTGGTTTTGCATCTGCTCGGACATGTAGCTTATGCTCGGTAAAATCCTTCGGAACACCCGACATGTCCTTGGGGGACCATGCAAAGATATCCCGATTCTCACAAAGGAAATCGACGAGCTCGCCTTCCTATTTGCTGTCCAGGTTTGCACCTATGATGGCAAACCTCTCCGGGTGCTCTGGGTCCAGAGGTATCTTCTTTGTTTCTTTGGCTGGCTGGAAGGAGCCTTGAGTATCAGATTCCTTGGGGTCAGGTGACAGGTCCGGCTGCTTGCTGGCCATGGCCACAACTCGGTCCAGCATCTTCTTCTCTGCAGCTATCACGAGGGACTCGGTGTCGGGACCCCGATTCTAAATCACACCGATCTAGCCTGTAACACCTCATATCACTTTGCGGCCTCACGCACGATACTCCCACGGGTGTCGCCTTACCATGGCCCGGGACCGTTTGCGCCTTTTGGCTCACGTATATGACAATGTCGCTAGCATCCATATGACAGAGAACCCGGGCCGACATGGCTAGTCGTGAACCCAAAGCGGCACTAACGTATGGGGACAGGCATACATGAATCAACATCGAGCGTGTCGGTCAGCAGCGTGTGAATCCGGGCTGTAGCACTGGGCTAACAGGACTCCGGGAACCCGGGCTGTAGCAGGCTAGGCAGGACTCCGGATGTCACCGCGTGACATTTCCCCGAAGGGACAGACACAGGAATGATGTGAAACACATGCCGGCCAGTCAAGTGTCCAGAGCAGTAGTGCTGGGCTAGCAGGACTCCGGTGAACCGGGCTATAGCGGACTACTATGGCTCAAGGAGGCACTAGACTACATTTCCCCATAAGAGAGGCTGCCAAGGATAAACAACTAGATTGTCGGATCCCACACATAGCAATACACGTTACACGTACGCATAACATGCAAGTATGTGCGGTACAACATGGCATCACAACATAACGCGAACTCATATAGATAAAAGGCCCAGAAGAGCCACATAGCATTAAGTACAAACAAGGGTCACATGACCCATCATTCAGAGCATACAAGCAACGGAAGCATTACATGTCTGAGTACAGACAACTACAAAAGAAAAAGGCTGAGAAGCCTGACTATCTACAAGACCCTCCCAAGGGTACAAGATCGTAGCTGAGGTACAAGCTACTCGTCGAAGTCCAAGCGGAGCTACTAATAAGACTGAAGTCTCCGCTGCAAAAACATAAATAAAGAAACATGAGTACAAAGGTACTCAGCAAGACTTACATCAGATCCTATCATACATGCATTTGTATCAAGAAGGTAGTGTGGGGTTTAGTTGCAGCAAGCCAGCTTTGACTCAGTGGCTATCCTGTTCTACGACTACGAGAAACTTCTTTGAGGTAAGAAGGCGCACACGAGTCCACTAATCACCACCTCAATACACCACTATGGATTCATTCCCGTCTCACTACAAGAAGCCATCCATAACACTCACACTTATCTTGAGCATTTTAGAGTATCCACTTCAAGTTGTCTATGTACCACGTAAGCATCCAAGAAGTCCATAACCGAGTACACGGCTATTCGAATAGATCATGATAACCATGCAGGGGTGTACTGCGTCACACACGCTCTCGCCACTTACCGCCATGTACACGTCATGTACCTCGGCAACCTTCAAGCGGAAGCCTGGCGAGGGTGTCGGCCACGACCTGACTAACCACGCAAGACTCTAGTCCAGGTTTATCGCCTATTCGGGTTCCATCCGCAAGGAGATCCGGCCGGGGTGTCGCTCACGGCCCCAAACGATGTGTGCAGGGTTCCCGAGCCCACCATCCGGGTGCCACTCGGTACACCGGGCCTCGTGTGCCTAGTCTGTCCCAAGCCCACCCTGCCGGGTGCCACTCGGTAGAAAAATAGCACTACCTACGAACACCAGAAACTATTTGCAACTCCTGGACAGAGATCAAGGCGGTTAATAAGTCGAGAGAGCTTGGAGCGCCCGGAGCCCAATGTGTGGTAGTAGCTAGTCATTGGACAACTTACACAGAACTCGGTTCTTAAGGACGGTCCCAATGAGACAACCCACCATGTACTCCTACATGGCCTCTCACCGCTACCTTTACCAAATCGTGTTCACACGCTTAACTCTCGGCACCAGAACATATCGTAACACTCCAATTCATTCCCAATGAACCAGACCTGACACAACTCTAAGCAATAGCAGGCAAGGCATGGTAGGAACACAACATGGCTCAATCAACTCCTACACATGCTAGTGGGTTTCAACTATTTACTGTGGCAATGACAGGTCATGCAAAGGAATGGGTTCAACTACCGCAGCATAAAGTAGCAGTTGAATCGTTGTTGTCCTAACGCAGTAAAAGAGAGCAGGAGCGAGAGAGTAGGATTGTATCGGAATTAACAAAGGGGGTTTGCTTGCCTGGTAGATCAACAGGGTGGCACTGCTCCTCAGACAGGTACTCTGGAACACTCTCCGGAGCAGGACCTATCGAGAAGGAACGGTGTCGACAATCAAAACACAATCATATGCAACAATATGATGCATGAATATGGCATGAATATGTGATGTGTTTTGAGCCAATGCATTTAGCATTCAACTTGGAAGAGATCCATTTGAACCAAAGGTTCAAATGCAACTCTAATTTAAGTCCTTATATATGCAATTTATATGTTTTCACTTATACATTAGGTATAAGTTGGTTTGTCATGCATGAAACTAGTACAGATGGATAGATTGCATTTTTCTGATAATTTTTCATATATAAATTATTTAAATCTGAGCTACGGTTGAATTTCTATGAATTTTAGAAGTTTTGAACATTTTCTGGAATTTCCTGATTTAATTTAAATCCAGAAAAAGGGTTTATTGCGTCAGCACTGCGTCATCATGACATCAGCGGGTTAGCGGCGCTGACCAAGTCAAACCTGACGTGTGGGGTCCACACGTCAGTGACTCAGTGTTAACCGGAGGGGTTTTCTAGTTAACCCAAATTATTTAGCGGTGCTGGGGCCCATTGTCAGTGTCAGTGGGGGTAGATTAGAGGGTGATTAGCCTTAAGCTAATCACCTGACAAGCCGGACCTACCTGTCAGGCCGGCGAGGTCAAAGGGTCAAACCCCATCGGTGTTTAGCCGCCGGCGAGGCCGAACGCGGCGGAGGGGCTCGGGATCGCGTCTCCGACGACCAAAAGGGCCGCGGAGACCATCTCCGAGGAGCCCTGGCTCGCGCGCATCCCATGGGACACGCGGGAGACCGTGGGTGTGCCGGGGCTCGCCGGAGCAGAACTCGCGGCGGCGGCCGGAGCTCGGGCTCGAGCGCCTGCGGCTACAGAGCACGGGGAGGCAGGAGAGGAGGGGAAACCGACGCGAGGCTCACAGCGGATCGGCGGGCGTCGTTGGAGAGCTCGGGGAAGGGCCAGAGTCGGCGGGGCGGCGATGGGGATCCACGGCGGCCAGAGGCGAAGATGGCGACAGCGACGGCTCCACGGGGTGCTCCGGCTTGCATGGCTCGGCGGAGAGCTTCAGAGCGAGGAGGCGGAGCTCCTGCGCGTGTCGAAGAGGCGAGGAGGAGGCGGTGGCTGCGGCAATGGCGAGCGGCGGCGACGGGGGCGTTCGGCCGTCGTGCGAGAGAGCGAGGGAGAAGAGAGGATGGGCACGGGAGAGAGCGAGAGAGGTGCGGGGCGGCGCGTGGTGTCGTTCGGGCGATCCAGGCGACGAGCGGAGAAGCAGGAGGTGGCGCGCATGCGCGCGGGCGGCGAGCGCGTGCCCCTGTCCTCCTGGCGCGAGGAAGGGGACGACTGGCACTGGCCAGTCAGCTGGGCCAGCACAGAGCCAGGCCAGCAAGTGGCCCAGGTAAGTCCAGGTAAGGGTTTTCCCCTTTTTGTTTATTTTCTATTTTTCTGACATTTGTTCTAATTTAGTAGAATACTAAATCATTTTATTTACTTCTGTCAATTTTTGCAGGGACCTAAGGGATTAATCCAAAGCCCCTCACCAAAATTCAGAATTTTTGGACATATATAAAATATATATCATATATATATCCAATGCAAATAATTACTGCATTAATTCCAAAAGGCCAAAATAGATATCTATGAGCTCCTAAAAATATTGGTTTGATTTTTATCTCTGTCCAATATTTTCAGAGAGCAACATGAGCATTTTCTTGGACCCTTTTGGAGCAATTTTTATCTGGGTCATTTCCAGAAATGATTCTAAGGGTTTCACAGATCCCCACTTCAAATTTAAGTGGAATTTAAACATGATGCACACATGACTAGCTAGTCTAGGTCATACCAGAACTAGGGATGTGACAACTCGCCCCCACTTGAAAGAATCTCGTCCCGAGATTCAGGGGTCGATGGAAAGAAGGTGGGGTACTCCAGTCGAAGATGATCTTCTCGCTCCCAAGTAGCTTCTCTCTCGGAATGATGAGACCACTGAACCTTGAGAAACTTGATGTTCTGACGTCGGGTAACACGCTCTGCTTGATCGAGGATGCGAACAGGGTACTCTCGATACGTGAGGTTATCTTGGAGGTCAAGCGTTTCGTGGTCCACTCCGCGGATGGGATCCGAGAAGCAACGCCTGAGTTGAGAGACGTGGAAGACATCATGGACTCGAGAAAGATGTGGGGGTAGTTCCAATTGGTAGGCAACCTCTCCTCGTTTAGCGAGAATGCGAACAGGACCAATGTAACGAGGAGCCAACTTGCCCTTGATACCGAAACGATGGGTACCCTTAAGAGGAGTAACCCGAAGGTAAGCCTTGTCGCCAACTTCATAAGCCACTTCCTTATGACGGCGGTCATACTGGCTCTTTTGACGAGACTGGGCTGTTTTCAAATTCTCACGAATGATGCGAACTTGCTCTTCTGCTTCCTGGATCATGTCCGGTCCAAAGAATTGTCTTTCACCGGTTTCTGACCAGTTCAAAGGTGTTCGACATCTTCGTCCATATAGAATCTCGAAAGGAGCTTTCTTAAGACTGGATTGATAGCTATTGTTATAAGCAAACTCGGCGAAAGGTAGGCATTTCTCCCAATCCATACCGAATGAGATAACGCAAGCTCTAAGCATGTCTTCGAGAATTTGGTTGACCCTTTCCACCTGACCACTTGATTGAGGGTGGAAAGCGGTACTGAAGGAAAGATGGGTGCCCATGGCAGTTTGGAAACTCTCCCAGAAATGAGAAGTGAAGAGACTACCACGGTCTGAATTGATCTCTAGTGGAACACCATGAAGTGACACTATTCGAGAAATATATAAGTCAGCGAGCTGACTAGCAGTGATACTCTCTCGAACAGGTAGGAAGTGAGCCACTTTGGAAAGACGATCCATGACTACGAAGATAGCGTTATTCCCTTTCTTGGTCCTGGGAAAACCGGTGATGAAGTACATACCAACTTTATCCCATTTCCACTCAGGAATGGCTAAAGGTTCAAGGGTGCCAGCAGGCCTTTGATGTTCTGCCTTAACGCGACGACAAACGTCACAGTTAGCAATGAACGCAGCAATTTCTCTCTTCATCCTAGCTCACCAGAACCTCTGGCGTAGGTCCTGATACATCTTAGTACTACCGGGATGAATCGTGAGAGGGGATTCATGAGCCTCCTTAAGGATCAATTGCCGAAGATGTTGCTTCTTGGGAACCACTAGACGGTTCTCGAAGAGAACAACACCTCGATCATCTATAGAGAAACTACCAGCAATACCCTTGGCAATGTTTCTCTTGATCCGGGTAATCCCCGTATCATGCTTCTGAGCTTCTATGATATGATCCACAAGAGTAGGCTTCGCCACCAAGGTAGAAAGGAATCCTTGAGGAGCAATGTGAAGGTTAAGCTTACAGAATTCCTCATGGAGAAGTGGTTGGCCCTGCTGCAACATAAGATTGTTGCAATAGGACTTACGACTTAGCGCATCAGCCATGACATTGCCCTTGCCCGGGGTGTAGGTAATCCCTAAGTCGTAATCTGAGATCAACTCCAACCAACGTCTTTGCCTAAGGTTCAAATCTTGTTGGGTGAAGATATACTTGAGACTCTGGTGATCGGTGTAGATCTCGCAACGTTTACCAAGAAGGTAATGTCGCCAGGTCTTAAGTGCATAGACTACGGCTGCAAGCTCTAGATCATGTGTAGGATAATTCTCCTCATGTGGATGCAACTGTCGAGATGCATAGGCAATCACATGACGATCCTGCATAAGAATGCAGCCTAGTCCTTGTCGTGAGGCGTCGCAGTACATAACAAAGTCGTTCGTGAAATCCGGTGGCACCAGTATGGGAGCAGAAGTCAGGCGTCTTTTCAGTTCCTAAAAACTGTACTCACACTGTGGGGACCACTCAAACTTTTTATCTTTCTTGAGAAGTTCCGTGAGGGGTTTGGCTACTTTGGAGAAGTTTTCAACGAAGCAGCGACAATAACTGGCTAGACCAAGGAAACTCCTAACTTGTTTCACTGTTTCAGGTGGAGTCCAATCAAGAACGGCCTGAACTCTCTCAGGATTGACAGCAATGCCCTTACCAGAGATCACGTGGCCTAGGTAGGTCACTTCTGGCAACCAAAATTCGCACTTGGAAAACTTGGCGTAAAGGCGGTGCTCTCTGAGTTTTTCTAACACAAGTCTAAGATGTTCGGCATGCTCTTCCTCGTTCTTCGAGTAGATAAGGATATCATCGAGGTAAACCACGACGAACTTGTCTAAGTACTCCATGAAGATCGAGTTCATCAAGCAGGAGAAGGTAGCTGGAGCATTGGTTAGACCAAAGGACATGACGGTGTACTCGTACTGGCCATAACGAGTGACAAAAGCCGTCTTAGGAATGTCCCCGTTTCTAATCTTGATTTGATGGTAGCCTAACCTCAAATCCATCTTGGAAAAGACTGAGGATCCAGCGAGCTGATCATACAGGTCGTTGATCCTGGGGAGCGGATACTTGTTCTTTATCGTGACCAAATTAACGGGACAATAATCTACAACCCTCCGGTTCGTACCATCCTTCTTCTTGACGAAGAGGACGGGGCAAGCCTAGGGAGAAGAACTAGGACGGATGAAACCCTTTTGCAAGGACTCATCAAGTTGTTTCTTAAGCTCAGCTAGTTCTAAAGGTGCCATCTTGTAAGGCCTCCTAGAGATTGGGGCGGTTCCTGGGATAAGATCTATGACAAACTGTACATCTCTGTCAGGTGGAATACCTGGCAGTTCCTCTGGAAAGACATCCGGAAAGTCACGGACTACCGGGATATCCTCAAGGTCTGGAAGAGGGCTGGCATTAAGACAATAGAGTTGACGCTTTGCAACTCTGGTGGAGACAGTGACTAACTTGCCAGATGGGTGTGTGAGTTGAACAGACCTGGTGTAACAATCAATCTTGGCATGATGAGCTGTCATCCAGTCCATACCCAAGATGATGTTAATATCTGTAGACTTGATGGCTATAAGTGAGGCAAGGAATACAAGTCTGTCAACAAGGATTTCATTACCATGGCTTATTCTGGTAGTTTGCCATCTAGACCCTGGAGTTTGGACTTCAAGTGGATTTGGCATATCACAAAATGACATGTCATGCAAACGAGCATAGCCTTCAGAGATGAAGGAGTGAGATGCTCCAGTATCGAATAGAACCGAAGCTGGATGGCAATTGACAAGGAGTGTACCAAGAACGACATCCGGATCATCATGAGCGACTTTAGCTGAGGCGTGATGCACACGTCCACGCTTAGTGGGAGCTGACTTGACACTGATCATCTTGCGTGATGGCTTACCACTGCCAACAGACTTCTCAGGCAGGGGTGGGGCATAGTTGGTTTGAGAGCAGTCACGTGCATAGTGTCATGGCTTCCCGCATGTGAAGCAAGTCCCTGAAGTTGGATGTGGACCCGCATTGACAAGCGGTCTACCAATAGGCCTAGGTGGAGCATACTGCTGAACTAGGTGAGGCGCCACATAAGATGGCCTCGGTGCATATCCAGGTGGAAGAGCGGAGTTCGGAACCCAAATCCGGCGCTTATGAGAAGTAGAACCAGAGGAAGAACCCAAATCACGGGTGTGCTTACGAGACTCCTCGTAGGTGAGCTGAGCTGTCTCCGCATTAATGGCCTTGTTCACAAGAGCCCGGAATGTATTGCAATGGTGCAAGTGGAGATCACGACGCAACTTGGGGTTGAGACCCTTCCGGAACCTAGCCTGCTTCTTAGCGTCCGTGGACACTTCTTCTGTAGCATAGCGGGCGAGGTTCTCAAACTCTCTACTGTAAGCATCAACAGCCATCTTACCCTGGGTGAAACTACAGAACTCTTCTCTCTTGCGGTCAATGAGAGCCTGAGGAATGTGATGCTCGCGAAAAGCCTCAGTGAAATCTCTCCAGGTCGGTATCTGGCCAGCTGGAAGCATAGCCTCATAGTTCTGCCACCAAAGACTAGCAGGACCTTCCAGGTGATATGCAGCACAGAACGCAGCTTGTGTGTGATACTACGGAGCCAGTCATCTGCATTGAGTGGTTCAATGGAATGATGGAAGGTAGGTGGTTTCAAACCAATGAAATCATAGATGGTCGCTGACTCTTTGCACTGGGGTGTGGTGTTCTCCTCGATACGTGCTAACAAGCGGTAAGACTCATGCTTGTTCCTCTCCATCTCTAACATAAACTCTGCCAGCGAAGGCTGGTCGGGAGGATCCTCCTCATCCCTACCACCTCCGTGGTTCAGGCAACGAGCAACAGAACTTCGGTTAACTGATGACATCCTGAGAAGCGGAACCAAGGACGAGGTCAACAACAACTATAGGATGCAACATGTAGCATAAGGAAATTTAGTATCTCTCAAACTCCTAGGACAAATCCGGCAGCATAACGGCAGTAAAATGCTCAAAATGAGACATTCTGCAAAGGACGGGGTAGCACCATACTCAACATCATCACTCAAGGTTCTGAGATATTACTAAACAGGCTACACCGGAGGTACTCAAACTGGGATATGACTCTGATCAACCAATCCTAAGAGACTACGGAGTAGTAACACGTGATCCTGATAGACAGAAGAGAAAGCCTAGTTCCTTAACCCCGTAGGAAAGATAGGATGACTCAGATCAGAGGGCATGAGGTAAAAGGAGTAAAAGAGCCTTACATTCCCTTCCACAATCAATTCCCTTATATAATTAAACAATTTCTAGACTCAACTTCGACCAGGTTGGCTTGGAAATCCTACAGGCAGTCAGGCTTTGATACCAAAACTGTCGAGACCCCGATTCTAAATCACACCGATCTAGCCTGTAACACCTCATATCACTTTGCGGCCTCACGCACGGTACTCCCACGGGTGTCGCCTTACCATGGCCCGGGACCGTTTGCGCCTTTTGGCTCACGTATATGACAATGTCGCTAGCATCCATATGACAGAGAACCCGGGCCGACATGGCTAGTCGTGAACCCAAAGCGGCACTAACGTATGGGGAAAGGCATACATGAATCAACATCGAGCGTGTCGGTCAGCAGCGTGTGAATCCGGGCTGTAGCACTGGGCTAACAGGACTCCGGGAACCCGGGCTGTATCAGGCTAGGCAGGACTCCGGATGTCACCGCGTGACATTTCCCCGAAGGGACAGACACAGGAACGATGTGAAACACATGCCGGCCAGTCAAGTGTCCAGAGCAGTAGTGCTGGGCTAGCAGGACTCCGGTGAACCGGGCTGTAGCGGACTACTATGGCTCAAGGAGGCACTAGACTACATTTCCCCATAAGAGAGGCTGCCAAGGATAAACAACTAGATTGTCGGATCCCACACATAGCAATACACGTTACACGTACGCATAACATGCAAGTATGTGCGGTACAACATGGCATCACAACATAACGCGAACTCATATAGATAAAAGGCCCAGAAGAGCCACATAGCATTAAGTACAAACAGGGGTCACATGACCCATCATTCAGAGCATACAAGCAACGGAAGCATTACATGTCTGAGTACAGACAACTACAAAAGAAAAAGGCTGAGAAGCCTGACTATCTACAAGACCCTCCCAAGGGTACAAGATCGTAGCTGAGGTACAAGCTACTCGTCGAAGTCCAAGCGGAGCTACTAATAAGACTGAAGTCTCCGCTGCAAAAACATAAATAAAGAAACATGAGTACAAAGGTACTCAGCAAGACTTACATCAGATCCTATCATACATGCATTTGTATCAAGAAGGTAGTGTGGGGTTTAGTTGCAGCAAGCTAGCTTTGATTCAGTGGCTATCCTGTTCTACGACTACGAGAAACTTCTTTGAGGTAAGAAGGCGCACACGAGTCCACTAATCACCACCTCAATACACCACTATGGATTCATTCCTGTCTCACTACGAGAAGCCATCCATAGCACTCACACTTATCTTGAGCATTTTAGAGTATCCACTTCAAGTTGTCTATGTACCACGTAAGCATCCAAGAAGTCCATAACCGAGGACACGGCTATTCGAATAGATCATGATAACCCTGCAGGGGTATACAGCGTCACACACGCTCTCGCCACTTACCGCCATGTACACGTCATGTACCTCGGCAACCTTCAAGCGGAAGCCTAGCGAGGGTGTCGGCCACGACCTGACTAACCACGCAAGACTCTAGTCCAGGTTTATCGCCTATTCGGGTTCCATCCGCAAGGAGATCCGGCCGGGGTGTCGCTCACGGCCCCAAACGATGTGTGCAGGGTTCCCGAGCCCACCATCCGGGTGCCACTCGGTACACCGGGCAACGTGTGCCTAGTCTGTCCCAAGCCCACCCTGCCGGGTGCCACTCGGTAGAAAAATAGCACTACCTATGAACACCAAAAACTATTTGCAACTCCTGGACAGAGATCAAGGTGGTTAATAAGTCGAGAGAGCTTGGAGTCGAGCTGGCTCAACTCGGCTCGAATTCGACCCCTGGTTTAGAACATTTGAAAGTGTGAACAAAAGTAAAAAAATAAGAAAACGAAATAAAAACAAGACAAAAAAGCAAGGCAGCGGCCTCCTGCGCACTGGGCCGACCCATACACTCGCGCGGCTGCTAGGAACTTCAGTGGGTCACAAGATTCTCTCGCGTGACACGACATATAGAAGCACCCTTGTTCATCATCCTAGCAGCGGCGGCGGAATAATGGCATGGCAGCACGGCCGTCCCTGCTATAGTCTTGCTCAGAGTGGAGGGTACTCCTCTTTTCACTTAGTTACTCTATGTATGTGGCAGATGCGCTGCATCCAATCGATAACTTTTTTTCCGGAAACCGTGAGAGCCCCCAACAGGCGATTAGGGTTTAGCGGATCCTTACGGCGCCCGTGAACGAGATCGGCAGGGTGCACCGGGGTTCGCTGACCGGAGGTGGCTACACCTTACGGTCATGGCGGTGGAAGGGGATCGGGGGTCCCGTCCCCCAAGTCAGCTAGGGCGCGTCTCGAGGAGCAACTTGGGAAGCTTGACATATCCGAGAAGGAGGCGACGCCACTGGTTCTGGATGACCGCGTCGAAGGGGCGCCGGAGAAGTGGATGGTGGTAGGGAAGGTCCTCAATCACAATATACTACACATCCAAACCATCTCCAACGCCCTTCGCCCCGCATGGGGTAACCCTAAGGGGCTGATTTTCTGAATTGTGGGAGAGAATACTTTCGTTGCGGAATTTACTACGAAGCGAGATCGGGACCATGCGTGGGATGGATCGCCATGGCATATCAGTACACGCGGTGATTTTGTCTGAATTTGATGAGTGCATGTGCCCGTCTAAACTCAAATTCGACAAAGCTGCAAGTCTGGGCATGGGTAGTAAATCTCCCCTTCAACCTGTGTGATGAGGTGTGGAGCAATGCAATAGCTAAGCAGATTGATAAAAGGGCTAAGTCTATCCACTTTGATCATGGTGGTGGCTATTTACGTGCACGCGTTACACAGGATGTGGCCAAGTCGTTGAGAAGATGGATTCTCATTGAGTCTGCAAATAGGGGAAGTACTGATCCGTATGACATCCAATATGAGAACATTCCCCACTTTTTCTTTTCATGTGGTCATTTGGGCTACTTAGATCTCCTCCGTCCGACCCCCGACACTAGGGATGAGAATGGTGACCTGCCGTTTGGCAAGGGGTTGAGGCCGCCGGAGGAGAAGAAACGTACTGCGTCTTGTGAGAGTTCTACCAAGTCACGGCAAACCAAGACCAGCAAGAATGATACAAAGAACTCCTGTTCGGCAACAGGGGGTGCAGCGGTGACCTCACCAATTAAACGTAACTCAGCACCAAAAAGGAAGGGAGGACCACCAACGCGAGTCTATCGCAAGGTCGAGCTACCGTTACTAACGAACCATGCTAATGGTTCAGAAGGGGACGAGCTAGCCGATGCAACTTTGCGTGAGAAGAACAAAGAGGGCGAGGATGATGGAACAAAAAAAGAACCAAAGAAGAAGAAGCCTACCCAACTAGCACTGAATCACTGAATCATCGGCAGCAGCTGCGAGTCAGCCCTGCCCGTCCCAATGAATTGTGTAAGTTGTAACTGCTGGGGGCTTGGGAACCCCCAGGCAGTTCGTGAGCTTCGCAGTGTTGTGAAGCAGGAAGGTCCTGCTTTCCTCTTTGTTACTGAAACAAAGATTGGAGGCAAATGTGTTGAGAGTTTGAAGCAAACCCTTGGTTTTGCAGGAAGTTTTGCAGTGGACAGTGATGGCCTAAGCGGAGGAATAGGTTTTTCTGATCCAAAGATTTTATAGTTGAACTAACAAACTTCAGTACCGGCCACATTGACGTTGTGGTGCAGAAATATTATCTGAATTCGGTGGAGTGGAGGTTCACTGGATTTTATGGAGTGCCAAGAGCACAAGATAAACATCATAGCTGGCGTTTTCTCCGGACTTTACATGCCATACCACACTCGGCTTGGCTTTGTATGGGTGACTTCAATGAAACCTTGTATGCAGAAGAACATTTCAGTCGGGCGGCACGGCCAAAGTGGTAGATGAGGGCTTTCAGAGAAGCCACGGACGATTGCGCTCTCCAGAACTTGGGTTGGATTGGTGTTCCTTACACTTGGGACAATCGCCAATCAAGAGATGCAAATGTAAAAGCTCATTTAGATCGGGTGTTTGGCAATGAAGAATTCAGACAAATGTATGAGTACACTAGAGTGCGGCATGTATGTGCGACAGAGTCAGATCATTGTTTTGTAGTTGCAGAATTTCGTCATCATGCCTTTGCAAATAACTGTTATGTACCGAAGCAATTTCGGTATGAGAACATGTGTCAGTCCCATAGCGATTATGAGCAGCTGGTAACGGATGTTTGGCGCAACCAAGCTCGGACGCCAGGTTTGCATGGGATTCTGGACTGCTTGGGTGCTCTTCAAAGGCAACTTACTCCATGGGGGGCCATGAATTTGGATGTCTATCTAGGACGGCCGGACAGTTAAGAAAACGACTGCCCAGATTGAGGGAATAGTTGGTTTGACGGGGTCCATCTGATATAGAAAAAAGGATTATGTCAAAACTCCGAGAGGCACTTCGTCTGGAAGAAATTTGGATGAAAGAATGATCTCGTGTTCCCTGGTTAAGGGAAGGGGATCGCAATATGGCCTATTTCCAAGCACAAGCGAAGCAGCGGAAACATGCCAATAGAATTGCAAATTTACAGAGAACTGATGGTTCTACTTGTGCAAATGGAGATGAGGACAAAGTTGAGGTACTGGCATTCTATCAAGCTCTTTACACTTCTCAAGACTACAACAATATGGGAGGGTTGCTATCGCATGTACCCGTACGGGTTACTCCGGAGATGAAACAATTACTGGAGAAACCATTTGAGGCTGCTAAAATCCACAAAGCCTTATTTCATATGGCGCCTTCGAAAGCGTCGGGTGTCGATGGATTTACAACAGGGTTTCTTCAACGCCATTGGAAGCTACTTTAGCATGATGTCGTTCCTGCGATGCTTGATTTTCTCAATGGTGGCGAGTTACCAGCGGGCTTAAATGATACTTTAATCACTCTCATACCCAAGGTATGTCACCCACAAAACATCACTCAGTATCGTCCCATTGCGCTTTGTCTGGTGCTCTATAAGCTTGTTGTTAAAGCACTCACGAATCTTATGAGGCCATGCATGGACGATATCATTAGTGAAGAACAAAGTGCCTTCATTCCAGGTCGATTGAACACAAATAATGTACTTGTTGCCTATGAAAGTGCTCAGACGATGAACAGACGGAGGAAGGGGAAGAATTTCTCTTTTGCAATTAAATTGGACATGATGAAAGCGTATGACCTGGTTGAGTGGCATTTCCTGGAGGCTGTCCTTTTAAAACTTGGTTTCGGTGCTACCTTGGTCGGACTGATTATGAAGTGCGTATCTTCAGTTCGTTACTCCGTTCGAGTTAATGGAGAATTACTACCTTATTTTACCCCAACCAGAGGCTTCCGGCAGGGTGACCCTGTATCCCCGTATCTCTTTTTATTATGTGTCGAAGCCTTATCCTCTCTCTTGAAGTTTTATGGAAAAAAATTGATCGTGGAATTCGTGCAAACTTCAGAGCCCTGTGGGTGAATCATCTTCTATTCGCCGATGATAGTCTAATCTTCATCAGTGCGAATGCAGACAGTGCCAACCGATTAAATGATATATTGCGGATTTATGGTGAGGCCTCAAGACAGTTTGTGAACAGAAGCAAGAGCTCCATATACTTTTCTCCTAACACACCTGTGGTACTTAGACAAAATCTAATGTTCATGTTGAAGCTTTTTCAGAACGCTAGCTCGGTCTTCCCACTACTGTTGGTCGCATCACTAGTGGAACCTTTGACCACATTGGAGAAAGAGAAAGAGGTAAGATGAGTGGATGGTCAAAGAGGCTATGCGCTTGTGCAGGTAGAGAAATCCTACTTAAGTCGATTGTGCAGGCAATTCCGACTTTCAGTATGAGTTGCTTTCTCCTGACAAAGGAAGTGTGCAAAATTTTAACCTCAGGCATGGCTAATTTCTAGTGGAGAGCTCACTGGATAGGAAACCCCTTCACTGGATTTCTTGGGATAAGCTAGCTACACCAAAAGTTAAGGGCGGGATGGGATTCTGCGACCTTAGACAATTCAACCTGGCACTATTAGGGAAACATGGATGGAGACTAATGACAGAACCAAACTCCTTGTGCACCAGAGTTCTGAAAGGCAGGTATTTCCACAATCCAGGTTTCATGCAGGCCACTGTATCGAAGTCTGCTTCGGCCACATGAAGGGCGATCATAGCTGGTCATGATGAGTAGTGAAAAGATTTGGTGATGGATCTTCCATTTTGGTATATGGGATGACAAATGGATTCCATCTACTGTGTCTATGACACCAATGTTCAGACCGGCCAACACCCAAGTTCAGTGGGTTAGCGACTTGATTGACACTGGAAACTAGACTTGGAACTGGAATTTAGTTTGTGACACTTTCATACCACCTGATGCAGAAGCTATATTGAACATTCCAATCCAACGGGGTGGAGGTGAGTATTTTCTTGCTTGCGCACATGAGAATTCGGGCACATATTCTGTTAAATCGTCTTATCGAGCTCTAGTGAATCAAAAAGAGTGTGTAGCTCAAGATGAAGGGCAGATAATGGGACCATCAATGAATGAACAACAGATGTGGAGTGCTCTCTGGAAACTCAAAGTTGTGCCTAAGGTGAGGGTCTTTTGGTGGCGAGTGATTAGGGGCATCACCCCTGATGAGTGCACTCTAAAACGAAGACACATAAAAGAAGTGAGTACTTGCAAACTTTGCCTAGCTATGGATGAAGATCTCATGCATGCACTCATTCATTGTTCTCATGCTCGTCGATTTTGGGAGGAAGTACGTCATTTGTTTGATATAATTCTACCCCGGCTTCACCCAAACACTTGGGCAAGGGACATTTTATGTGAGCAGCGGTTCTCCGAGAAAGACCGCGCGATAATCATCACAGTTATGTGGCCCATCTGGATGTCTCGCAACAGGCGGACGCACGATGATGTGTAGATCGACCCTGCGAGTTCGGTAAGATGCACTCGAGAGGTCTAGCGCTACTAGAACTTCCTAGGCAGCAGACGACTATGTTGCCAGGCTATGGTTGGCGGCCTCCAGATGCAAACAACAGAAAAATCAACACAAATTCCTCGATCAACTTCGGAGACGGCATTGCGGGTGTAGGAGTGGTTAGATCAGCTTCAGCCTTCTTGGGAGCTTGGTGCAAGCCACATATGGGGGTCTCTGACCCACTGATCGCCGAGGTTCAAGCCATGAAGGAGGGCGTGCTTTTCGCCAGATTGAGGGCTTCACCGAGGTGACCCTGGAGACTGACTGTCTAGAGGCAGTACACCTCTGGAACAATCGCTACAATGATTTTTTGATTATAGCACCGATTTTCGCAGAAATTAGAGAGCTCATGCTTAGCTTTTCTTCCTTTTTAATTCAACATGTAATAAGAGCGGCAAACAGTCCTGCACATATATGTGCTAAGCATGCTAGTACGCTTAATGTGACTGAGAGTTGGCTCGAGGCTACCCCTAGCTTCCTGATCAGTGGCCTTTTGGCTGACTGCTCGGCGAATGCATTCATTGAATAAAGCTCTCTGAAGTTCCCAGCAAAAAACTCTATGTATGTGCTGGGGTTCCATGTTTTCCTTTGATTTCCTTGACCACCATTTATTTTTGCTTTGGTTGGCTGTCCTTTCATTCGTGCCAACTCCTCTGCTCGGTTCAGGTTAAATACACAGACACCTCTAGGCCGTCCATAGGCCACACACACTCAAACACACATCGTTACATGGCCTCAGGCCCTGATACGTCTCCAACGTATCTACTTTTCCTAATGCTTTTCCTCTTGCTTTGGACTCTAATTTGCATGATTTGGATGAAACTAACCCCGGACAGACGCTGTTTTCAGCAGAACTACCATGGTGTTGTTTTTGTGCAGAAATAAAAGTTCTCAGAATGGGACGAAACTTTGCGAGAATTTTTTATACAATAAAAGAGAATTTCTGGAGCCAGGATGGACCTGAGGGGGCACCAGGGTGGGCACAACCCACCAGGGCGTGCCAACCCCCCCAGGCGTGCCCAGGTGGGTGCTGCCCACCTGGTGGCCCCGCTGACCTCCAAACCGATGCTATAAAATCCCATATTTCCAGAAAAAAAATCGGGGAGAAAGAATTATCGCATTTCACAAGACAGAGCCGCCACCAAGCCCTGTTTTTCCTCGGGTGGGCAGATCTAGAGTCCGTTTGGGGCTCCGGAGAGGGGGATCTTCGATCTTTGTCATCACCAACACATCTCCATCGCCAATTCCATGATGCTCCCCACCGGGAGTGAGTAATTCCTTCGTAGGCTCGCTGGTCTGTGAGGAGTTTGATGAGATTCATGATGTAATCGAGTTAGTTTTGTTAGGGCTTGATCCCTAGTATCCACTATGTTCCGAGATTGATGTTGCTATGACTTTGCCATGCTTAATGCTTGTCACTTTGGGCCCGGGTGCCATGATTTAAGATCTGAACCGTTTATGTTATCATCATTATATCCATTTTCTAGATCTGATCTTGCAAGTTATAGTCACCTACTACGTGTTATGATCCGGCAACCCCGGAGTGACAGAAGTCGGGACCACTCTCGGTGAGTACCGTAGTTTGAGGAGTTCATGTATTCACCGTGTGTTAATGCTTTGTTCCGGTTCTATTAAAACAAGGCCTTAATATCCCTTAGTTTCCAATAGGACCCCGCTGCCACGGGAGGGTAGGACAAAAGATTTCATGCAAGTTCTTTCCATAAGCACGTATGACTATTTACGGAATACATGCCTACATTATATTTATGAACTAGAGCTAGTGCCGTATTGCCTTAGGTTATAACTGTCTCATGATGAATATCATCCAACGAGTCACCGATCCAATGCCTACGAATTTATCTTATATTGTTCTTGCTAAGTTACTACTGTTGCTACTACTATCATTACTGCTACAATATCACTGCTATCGCTATTATTGTTACTGTTAGTACTGCTGCTATCATCAAAACTATCGTACTACTGTGCTACTAATCACTTCGCTGCAGATAATTAATCTCCAGGTGTGGTTGAATTGACAACTCAGCTGCTAATACCTTCAAATATTCTTTGGCTCCCCTTGTGTCGAATCTATAAATTTGGGTTGAATACTCTACCCTCGAAAACTGTTGTGATCCCCTATACTTGTGGGTTATCAAGAACTTTTTCTGGCGCCGTTGCCGGGGAGGATAGCTATATTTGTTGAGTCACTTGGGATTATTATCATATTATCACTATGAAGAATCTGAAGGATGCTAAGACTGAGATTTTTCCCTCAAAGACGAGGGGAGGTAAGGAACTGACATCCACTTCTTCTTTAGATTCACCTTCTGTGATAAGTAAACTTGCACCTCCACAACATGCTATTAATTCTGATATGTCGCAAGTTATTGATGATGCTACTTCTGCTATGAATGTTACTCATGATGATGATGCTAGTACCTTGTTTGATGATAATGTGCCACTAGGTGAATTTCTTGATGAACAAATTGCTAGAGTAAGACGACATGATGTTGTTGAATCTAATGATGAACTTGAAACTGAAAATACTGAAACACATACTAGAACCAGTCCTCCTAGATATGAATTGCCAAAGGTACCAGAAGGTTACACTATGAGTGAGGAGGCAACTAGAGATATTCCTGCTTATAAGGATAGAGATGATCTAGAGAAATTATTATGCAAGTATAAAGAAAGATCTCTGAATGCTAGAATGAAATGTGATCCTGAGTTTGCTACTTCACCTATTGTTATTGCTGATAAGGATTATGAATCCTCTGTCGACCCAGAGTTAATCACTTTGGTTGAATCTGATCCTTTCTATGGTTATGAAACTGAAACTGTTGTGGCACATCTTACTAAGTTGAATGATATAGCTACCCTTTTTGCTCATGATGAGAAAATTTGCTATTACTATATTCTCAAGTTATTTCCGTTCTCATTAAAGGGTGATGCTAAAGCTTGGTACAATACTCTTGCTCCTGGTTGTGTGCGTAGTCCCCAGGATATGATCTAGTACTTCTCTGAAAAATATTCCCTGATCATAAGGAACAAGCTTCCTTGCAGGAAATATTTAACTTTGTGCAAATTGAAGAAGAGAGTCTCCCACAAGCTTGGGGGAGGCTTCTCCAATTGCTTCATGATTTGCCTGATCATCCTTTTAAGAAAAATGAAATACTTGATATCTTCTATAATGGACTAACCGATGCTTCTAGGGACTTCCTAGATAGTTGTGCTGGCTGTGTTTTCAGGGAACGAACTATTGAACAAGCTGAGGAATTATTGAATAACATATTGAAAAATTATGATGATTGGACTCCTCCTGAAGCGCCTATTAAACCCACTCCGAAGAAGAGGGGTATCTTATATCTCAGTCCTGAAGATATGCAAGAGGCAAATAAATCTATGAAGGAAAAAGGTATTAAGACAGAGGATGTTAAAAATTTACCACCTATCGAAGAAATACATGGGCTTGAAGCACCGCCACCACCCAAGGTGGTAGAGGTAAAATCTTTAATGAAATTCAATGATAGTGATGATCCTCGTAATAAACATCCTAGTCAATGCCTTTATGAATTTGATAATTACATTAGAAAGCAAGATCACTTCAATGCAAATGTTATGAAACAACTGAAATACAACTCTGATATGAGTGCTCGCTTAAGTGACTTGTTATTTAGAATCTCAAATGATGTTAGAGGTGTAGGAAAACATGCCTCTATGGTTCAAACTCAATTAAAACAAGTTGCTAAATCTCAAAGAAAGTTACTTGATGAAATGAACAATAATATAAGTGACTTTGCTGTTAGAGTAGCAACTAGAGGAGGTAAAATGACTCAGGAACCACTTTATCCTGAGGGACATCCAAAGAGAATTGAACAAGATTCTCAAAGGAACAACACCACTACACCTAGTTTTTCTAAAAAGAAAAAGAAGAAGAAAAATGATAAGACCTTGCCTGCCTCTAGTGAACCTGAAATAGAAAAACCTCCTTATAATGATAATGAAGTTTCTATCTCTGATGCTGAAACTCAATCTCGTAATGAACACTCACCTTCTGATAATGAAAAAGATAATGATGAGGTTCATGAAAGCACTCAACCTAATGATAAAGAACCAGACAATGATGTTGAGATAGAACCAGTTGTTGATCTTGATAACCCACAACCTAAAAATAAAAGATATGACAAAAGAGACTTTGTTGCTAGAAAACATGGAAATGAAAAAGAACCATGGGTTCAAAAGCCTATGCCCTTTCCACCTAAGTCAACTAAAAGAAAGATGATGAAGAATTTGAATGCTTTGCTGAAATGATTAGGCCAGTCTTTTTGCGCACTCGCTTGACTGATATCTTGAAAATGCCTCCTTGTGCAAAGTATATGAAAGACATCATCACTAATAAGAGAAAAATACCGGAAGCTGAAATCTCCACTATGCTTGCTAATTACACTTTCAAAGATGGAGTACCTAAAAAACTTGCAGATCCGGGAATACCAACTATACCTTGATCCATTAAAACAAATTATGTGAAAACTGCTTTATGTGATTTGGGAGCTGGTGTTAGTATTATGCATTTATCTTTAAATAAAAGACTTGATTTGAATAAACTCACACCTACTGAAATATCATTGCAAATGGCTGATAAATCAACTGCCATACCTATCAGTATTTGTGAGGATGTGCCCTTTGTTGTTGCTAATGTTACTATCTTGACTGACTTTGTTATCCTTGAGATACCCGAGGATGAAAACATGTCAATTATCCAGGGTAGACCCTTCTTGAATACCGCAGGGGCTGTTATTGATTGCAATAAAAGCAAGATCACTTTTCATATCAATGGTAATGAGCATACGGTGCACTTTCCGAAGAAACAATTCCAAGTGAATGGTATCAATGTTATTGAAAAATCTCCGACAATCACTATTGGAAGTTTTCAACTACCTCTGCCTATTGTCAAAAAGAAATATGAAATACTTATTGTTGGGGACATTCATATCCCCATTGAGGTAACTTAGTGATTTACGAAAGTTCTTCGCTTTCATGCTAATCGAAAGTGGTCGTTAATAAGACTCGATCAACCTTATTAATGGATCATTTTTGAGAGGTATGAAGTTGATGAATTTAGTAAGCACTACCCTCTGTCCCTACCTTTTGTTTTCTGTTTTTATTAGTCAAATAAAATGCCATGCCTTGTCTGTTTTCTGCTTTTTCTGTGCAATAAAAAATGACCCAAAAATAAAAGTTCTCAGAATGCTCTGAAAACCTGACATGAATTTTTTCTAAATATTTATGAATTTCTGGTGCAAATAATACCCGAGGGAGGTGCACCAGGTGGGCACAACCCACCTGGGCACGCCAGCACCCCAGGCGCACCCTGGTGGGTGCTGCCCACCTGGTGGCGCCCCTCACTTACTTCTTCCTCCCACACCACTCCATTCACCCAGAAAAAAATCACCAACACACTCTCTCTCGTGTTCTTGCTCCCGAGACCGCGGATTTCGATCTCTTTGCTCGAATCTCCATTTCCGAAACTGTTTCAGGGATTTGTTGCTTGGTATGTGACTCCTCTATGTGTCCAATTAGTTTTTGTTTTAGTGGTTTATATTTAGAATAATTAGCTACTCTTGGTGCTGCTGTAGATGAGCTTGCTTGTTAAATTCTTAGAGTTCTAACTAGTTTGAATGCTTGCTATGGCCTCTATACATCCCTATGAGTAGTTGCTATCAATCTTGTGAAGGTTTGTTAATAAATTTTTCATGACCAGAAAATTTCAGAAAATTGTACCCGAACATTATGAATTTCTTTGGAAGGAGTTCTTTGAGGAGGAGATCCTCGGAGGCATCCTCTAGTAGAAAATCCGTTCGCCGGTCCTATGCTGAACCAAGCGAAAAATCCATTCGAAGTGCCACAACAAAAACATGCTTATGGCCATGTGACGACTACATGGTGAGAGTGGGTATTAAGGAAGAATTTGAGAAATTAGTTCACAATGCCGAACTCGGTCCTACATTTCAGATAAGTGCGACCAACGCCTCCTCCTCACCGAATCATTTGTCGAAGAATTTAAATTCTTTCCTCGTGAGCCTAGGGTGTCTTTTAAACTTTATGATAATCCATTTAACATTTCTCTAGAAAGGTTTGCTCACCTCTTCAAAATCCCATTCGGGGGTTTACTCGATGAGCCACCTAGATCTGAGTTTGAGTCTTTCCTAACTAGTCTTTGCTTTGGTGAAACTATGGGAGTGGCACAAGGTAGAATAAAGAGCATACATTTTCCTGCAATTCAGTACTTCGCATTATTCAATGGAAAATGCATAGTTGGCAAGCAAGACTGTAGTACACTTTGTGCTCCAGACTTGAGCCTCATACGTGCCGCTCTCACCGGTGAAAAGGTTTATAACCTTGCAGCTATTGTTGCTGTAGCGACCAGACCTCAAACGGTCAAGTCTGTGTGCATCAGTGTCATCCCTATATCGGTAATGCTACACAGTACTTGAGGATTTATAACAGAGTTTCATCACACACTTATTACATCGAATGTCTCAAAAGAGAACTTATTACAGTAATATGGCTTAAGGCCATCTAAAATATAACAATGGAAGGCTTGGAAGATAAAGTGAGTCCATAAACTCCAACGGCATAGCTGAGTGAACGACAATGACCTAGCGCACCTTACTCTTCGTCTGAAAAGTCTGCAACATGATATGTTGCAGCCCGAAACGGGTCAGCACATGGAATATGCTGGCAATCTAACACAAAAGAGCAATCAACAGAATAAAGGCTATCACTACATGCAAATATGGCTGGTGGAGAGCTCTATGGTTAATATTTTGCATAAAGCCAATTTTTTCCTACAACAAAGGAAATAATTTTATGTAACTATCATGGTGGTCGTTAAACATTGAGAAGGTTCCTCCAACTCAATCTCAATTAAATAGTATCAATTAACCCAACAAATTAATTTAGAGTGATGAGGTCAACATGATAATCCAAGAACCAGATACTCAAGATGTCCATAATCGGGGACACGGCTAACCATGATTAGTTTGTACACTCTACAGAGGTTTGCGCACTTTTCCCCACAAGACTCGATCGCCTCCATTGAATTTCTAGCACTACATGATGTTTGAGAAACGGATGACCGAGACCAGTCTTTCAGAAACATTAACTCTTTACTCTGAATGGACAGTTACACCTACTTTCCCCTACATCTGCTAGAGCCCATAATAGCTTGTGGCTGCACACGGAAGTTTCTAGCATGAATAATCTTATGATCCCTTTGAGCCTGGGTGGCGAACCGTAGGATGATCACACAGGCACTCCGGGATATCCTAGGACAACACTGGATTCTCCAGGTGCCCGCAACCAATCCTGTCACGACTGGTTTTTAATAAAATATTTATTGAGAGACCAATCCCTTTTATGGACCAATAAAGAAGAATTCCTTCTCACTGGTAGACAATATCTTGGTCACAGAAGAAAAATACCAGGAGTACTGAATATAATACCAGGTTGAGCGGAGACTGCTCAACAATTTATTACATGAACGCCGATAAAACATAACGGCGGATAGGGTGGCATGACTACTAACTCACGATAACAACGGTGGTGGAAATATCACCGCGAAGTGGGTGATATGACTCCTGAAAACTACAGCTCTTCGAGCGTCGGAGTGAGGCTCGAGGAGACTTATTGCGGGTGGCGGAAGCGTATATAATACAAGTGACCAATATCCGGGATCGCACAGGGACTGACTGGGACTCCTCTAGGCGTCGGACGCACTATCAAACTCTTCATCCAAGAGATCGCCTTCGTCAACATCTGGCCAAATCAACAAGCCAGGTGAGTACTATGAAAGTACTCGCAAGACAGTTCGGACATAAGATATAACAAACGTAAACATGAAGCATATGAACAGATTAACAAGTGCGTTCAGACATAGAGATAATAATGCATGGGAAATAACAGAGAAGTCGGGCGGTAGTCCTCCCGAAATCCCAAAATAAATACTGGGTGCCAAACGAGGGTCTGAATGACTCCTCGAGAGGAAACTGCAAGAATAATAATGCCGCAGTCGGGCGTCAGGGCGACACCACATAAAGGGCTTATAAAAGGAAATAAAAGATAGTGCATGCCACAGTCGAACGTCTGAGCGACATCACATAAAGGGCTTATATCAAAAGTAAATAAACAATATGCCACAGTCGGACGTCTGAGCGACATCACATAAAGGGCTTATATTGGAAATAAAAGACAAACATGCCACAGTCGGACGTCTGAGCGACATCACATAAAGGGCTTCATAACTTAACATCTTATTAGCTCAAGAATTTAAATCATATCCAGAGAATAATCAGGCATGAGATAAACTACAGTGTTAGTCCATCCACAGGAGTAACATTCAGCTAAGTCTACTACTCATGCTCACTTACTGGAAAGAAGAACTAACCACGAGGACTTGACGTAGATATGGAATACACTGATTCACGATACTTGACCATGGACACGACGACTCGAAAGGATTTGACTCTGCAGAGTTTGTACTTTAACCACAGCCAACGGATTTCAGTAGTCACGGGGACTAGTTCCGTCTACGGTGTTTTGGAAGAAACACGTCTAACCAGTACACACCCATTCAACATTCCGAAGCCAGGAATCACCCTCGGCAACGTTCAAGAAAAACCTTGAGACGGGGAGGCTACAACCTGGCGTAGCATGGGATCAAAATTTCTATACGCGCGCTTTAAGGGGTGCCCCCCTCTCGGTCCCAACCGGAAACACCCATGCCCCCTGACCGGATGACTGGCTTTAATCCAGGGCCATGGAACCATCATCCCTGCCCCTCTGTTTGGTGTGTACACGGAAAGAGGTTACCAACTTACTAAACCGCATTCTGGCAGAAAACATGTGGTAGCACGGAAGGGGGAAGAACGATAACGTGACAACGTCCACGTTAACGTCAGAATTTAACGGATGACGTAAGGCTGGCATGCTACAACAGTACCACCTTACTGCCCTTCATGTCACCACATGACTAGGCCATCTCTCATCAGAGATCACCGTAACTTTGGAACACACGGGTAGTTGCCTCACATGCAACGAGGTGCTCACCGATACTCGTATGCCATGCACAACCTTTCACGCAATCATGCAAACACCTATCATATCAAAGGTTCAAACATGCTTGCCTGGTTCGGAGAAGTCGGAGTCTAGCTCGGCGAAGTTCGCGGCTCCGTCACCTCTTCCGGAACCTACGGTATAGCGAAAAAGCATACTAACGTGAAAACCAACGCGTGCATAAAAGTTGTTCCAAATTTTTTTCAAATAAATCCCATAAAAAACTAGACAAAATTTTAAGACCGTCAGAAAAAGAATCACTCAAAAATCACTTTTTATTAAAAAGTTATAAGGGTTTCTGTCCAGGGACTCATCTGTAATGAAACAGAAAAGTTCCAGGGGTTTAACTGAGAAAACAGAAAACGGTTCGAATAGAAACGCGCAAGCCCACAGAGAAAACGTACTCTGCCCGAAGGCGCCAACAGAAAACGGTTCGCGGGGAAAGAAAGAGAGGCTGACGTGGGGGGTCCACATGTCAGGTTTGAAAGACCTCGCCGGCGCCCGAAGGCTGCGGTGGTCGCCGGCGTCGAACCACGGCGAGTCAGGGAGATCGGAGTGTACCAAGAGTATCAGCGTGTCCTTCCGCGTCGGTGGGTGGTGGACTTGGGCGTCGGGGAGCACCACGTCGACGGCGACACTTTCTCCGGCGGACGGCGGCTCGGGCGATGGTGGGGAACTCCGGTGGTGTGCTGCAAACTTCGAATTGAAGCGCGGGTCAGAAGGAGGGATGCACTAGAGAGCTACTGGCAAGAGATGGGAGGCAGAGGTGCACGCACGGGAGCGAATCGAGCTGGATCCCGTGGCGGGTCGCGGCGGCCGGAGTTGAGGAAGGAGACTTCCTCGGGGCTCTTCCAGTGGCTAGGCAGGGTCTTGGTGGAGTGTAGAGGTGGTGTGGGTACTAGCTGGAGCTCGGGGCCTCTATTTATAGGCGGCTCGAGGGGTGGCCGTGAACGGGGTTGCTCCGGCGAGCAATTACGGCGAGGCAGCGGCTTGGCAAGGAGTTTAGGTGGCCAGGCAGCATCAGTGAGGTGTACTGGTGCCGTTCCCCCGCTAATCCTGGTCGGTCTTGGCGTAATGGCGCCGGTCCACGGTGGGGTGGCCGCACGGGCACGACAGCGGCAGAGAGCGTGCTCCGCGCCCAGCGGTTCACGACGAGGGTGGCAGCACGCACTAGGGAGTGGAAGACCACGCGGCACTCTCCGGTGGCTTGGGCGGCGCTGGGTGGCGCCGTCTGCACTGCGCCTCTCTCAGGCGGCCGCAAAGCCGCCGCTGGCGTCGGTCACGGGGCGGCGCACCTCCTCCAGCTCGTCGCCGACGCCCGCAAGCATCCAGGCGCTCGTGCGGTGCAGAGGACAAGGGGGAGGGGACAGGAAACACGGCGACGCCGGGCACTGGCGAGATCGACAACAGACACTGAAGAAAACGACAGTGATACAGCCACTGTTAACTGAATTTGACTGAACCTGATATTGACAGTGCTCTGAAGGTGTTCGATGAAATGATTAGGTATGAAGAAAATTTTTCCTGGAGCTGGGGCTTGGTGAGGTGACCACTCAATGCACCCAGAGGCTGCCTGATTTTACTCAGAATTTTTGGAGAAGAATTTGAATGAATTTCATCAAATTTGGCAAATCTGGTCCAAACTTGCAGCAAGTATAGTTTGAAAAATTTGAACTGGAGACCAGTGGATCTTCATGGATCTTGGTTGAGGGTTCAAAGGACTAGGAAGGGAAAAAGGTTTGGGGGCAAAAATCAAAGCAGAAAGAGTAGTTCCTTTGTAAACCTCCAATGATCAAGATATAAGGTAGAAATTGTTTTGATAAGAAATAAGTGGAAAATAAAATATGGAGAGGTCCAACTTGCTGGATTTGAAGTAAATCATGATCCAAAGATAAGGAAAGGTTTATGAGAGTGGATTTGCACTAAGGTCATGGCAAGAGAGATATGTTGAAAGTGGTAAAGGATCATTCCAAAAGTTATAGGGCATTTTCAAAGAAATTTTCAAAAGACATTTTTCCCAAGTGAAAAGCATTTTGGTTTGAGTCCAAAATAAAAAGAAAGAACTTCCAAGACCAAAAACAAGTCTTGGGTGAACCCAAATAAAACTCTTGCCATAAAAAAAACTATTTTGAAAGGGAGGGTTCTTTTGAAGAAAAATTTTAAATCACCTCCCTCAAGTCAAGTAAAAATTTTGAAAAATCCAAAAATGAAATCTTGGGTGTCACAACACCTACCCCCTTAGGAAAAATCTCGTCCTCGAGATTTCAGCTGATCCTCGAATAGATATGGATATTCTGCCTGAAGAAAATCTTCCCTTTCCCATGTAGCTTCATCCTCAGTGTGGTTGCTCCACTGAACTCTGAAAAATTTGGTCGTTTTCTGACGGGTCCTCCGTTCAGACACTTCCAGTATCTTTACTGGCCGCTCTCTGTAGGTGAGATCTGGTTGTACATCAATGCCCTCATGAGATACATGCTTCTCCGGGTTACTTACACATTTTCTCAATTGTGAGACGTGGAATACGTCATGGACGTCTGACAGCTCCTTGGGTAAGTCTAGTTTGTAGGCCACTGTGCCTCTTCGTGCCCCTATACAGAATGGTCCGATAAATCTCGGGGCTAGCTTCCCCTTAATTTTGAACCGTTGTAGGCCCCGCATAGGAGACACTCGTAGGTATACAGAATCACCGGGTTCAAAGCTGACCTCACGATGTTTTTGATCGTAGTAGCTCTTTTGTCGGCTCTGCGCTGTCTTGAGTCTGTCCCTGATCTGCTTAACTTTCTCCTCGGCCTCTTTAAGCATGTCTGGGCCGAAGATACGGCTGTCACCTGTTTCTGACCAATTCAGTGGGGTACGACACCTCCGTCCGTACAATGCTTCAAAGGGTGCCATTTGCAAGCTGGCCTGGTAACTGTTGTTGTAAGCAAACTCGGCATATGGTAAACTTTCCTCCCAACTGGATCCATAGGTGAGCACACAGGCTCTCAGCATATCCTCTAGGATTTGGTTCACACGTTCCGTTTGTCCATCAGTCTGAGGGTGGTACGCTGTACTGAAAGCTAGCTGCGTGCCCAGAGCTTGTTGCAGGTGATCCCAAAATTTGGAGACAAATTGTGTGCCTCGGTCGGATATTATAGTCTTTGGGACTCCATGCAAACAAACTATACGGGAGAGATAAAGTTTGGCCAGTCTCTGTGTGGAGTAGGTAGTCTTCACGGGAATGAAATGAGCAACCTTGGTTAGTCGGTCTGTGATGACCCATATGGCGTCATTTCCGCGTTGTGATCGTGGTAGTCCGACGATGAAGTCCATTCCTATTTCATCCCATTTCCACTCCGGTATCCTGTTTGGCTGGAGTAGCCCTGCTGGCTTTTGATGCTCGGCCTTGATGCGCTGACATGAATCGCAACAAGCAATAAATGCGGCTATATCCCTTTTCATACCGTGCCACCAAAATCTTTCCTGAATGTCTTTGTACATTTTGGTTCCTCCAGGATGGATCGAGTATGGAGCGGTGTGGCTTTCGGTTAGGATTTGTTGCTTGAGTTCCTCAATGTTAGGTACGCAAAGTCTGTCTCCGTACCATAATATTCCTTCACTGTCTGTGACGAACTCTGAAGCCTTACCAAGGTTCATTTTCTTCTTTATACCTTCGATGCTGGGATGTCCCTATTGAGCCTTCTTAATTTGTTCCACTAGGGTGGGTTGTATCTCCAGATTTGATACGGTGCCCTCAGAGACTAACACCATGTTGAGCCTAGCGAACTCTTGCTGAAACTCAGGCCTCAAGTTTTGCGGACCGTCGTTGTCCGGGCTGGGGTTTCGACTAAGGGCATCAGCCACTACATTTGCTTTCCCTGGATGGTAGTGAATGCCGACATCATAGTCCTTGACCAATTCCAACCAGCGTCGTTGGCGTAAATTTAGCTCTGGCTGTGTGAAAATATATTTGAGGCTCTTATGGTCCGTATATATTTCACAGCGATTTCCCAACAGAAAGTGCCTCCACTCCTTGAGTGCATGTATGACTGCTGCTAGCTCCAAGTCATGTGTTGGGTAATTTTCCTCATGTTTTCGCAGCTGCCTGGAGGCATACGCGACAACTTTGCCATCCTGCATTAGTACACATCCGAGGCCTTTTCGGGACGCGTCACAATATACTTCAAAACTCTTGTGTATGTCTGGCACGGTTAATACCGGTGCGGTTGTTAGCTTCTTCTTAAGTTCTTGGAAGCTTCTCTCGCATGCTTCCGTCCATACAAATTTCTTGTCTTTCTTGAGCAACTGTGTTATTGGTTTTGCCACAGTGGAGAATCCTTCAATAAATCTTCTGTAATATCCGGCCATTCCCAGGAAACTCCGCACATCTGTAACGTTGGCGGGTGGCTTCCAGTCAAGTATGGCTTTGACTTTTCTGGGTCTACGGCCACGCCTTCTTGGTTCAATATATGGCCTAGGAAACCAACCTGCCTTAGCCAAAATTCACACTTGCTAAATTTGGCGTACAACTGATGTTTCCTTAATTCTCCCAAAACAATTCTGAGATGCTCAGCATGCTCTTCTGGTGTCCTTGAATATACCAGAATATCGTCGATGAACACCACAACAAATTTGTCCATGAATTTCATGAACACTTTGTTCATGAGGTGGACGAAATATGCGGGGGCGTTTGTTAGACCAAAAGGCATCACTGTGAATTCATATAATCCGTATCTGGAGGTGAATGTTGTTTTAGGGATATCTTCTGTCCGTACTTTCAATTGATGATATCCCGATCTCAAATCAATTTTTGAGAACACCTTGGCTTGTGCGAGCTGGTCAAACAAATCATTTATCCTTGGCATCGGATATTTGTTTTTGATGGTGACCATATTGAGAGCTCGATAGTCTATACACAGTCTCAGTGTCCCATCCTTTTTCTTGGCGAACAACACTGGCGAACCCCATGGTGAGGAGCTGGCTCGAATAAATCCTTTGTCCAATAATTCCTTTATCTGCTTCTTCAACTCCACCAATTCTGAGGGTGCCATTCTATAAGGTTTCTTATAGATGGGAGCGGTGCCAGGTGCTAGTTCGATGCTGAATTCTATCTCTCGGTCTGGTGGCATGCCTGGCAGTTCTTCAGGAAATACGTCAGGAAACTCGCATACCACTGGAACTTTTCTCAGTTCTGAAATGTCCACTTTGTTCAGTTTTGGTTGCCGTGACCGTGGCCCTTCTTGAGCTGTAACCTTTATTGTCTTGCTGTGATGGTGAGTGAGAATCACGGTCCGATTGAAACAGTCAATGAATCCTTTGTTGGTGGTTACCAAGTCCATCCCTAAAATGACATCCAGTCCTTTATTTTCCAACACGATGAGATTTTCTTGGAACTGTAGTCCTTCGAACTCAATGATTACTCCTTGGTAGTAACTCTGAGCGATTTGCTTATTTCCGGGGGACTTGATGATCATAGATTTTTCCAAGGGAAGTATCGGAAAACCATGTTGCAAAACAAAATTCTTCGAAACGAACGAATGGGAAGCTCCAGAATCAAACAAAACCGTGGCAGGTACTGTGTTGACAGGGAACGTACCGAGCACGATGTCTGGGGCATTCTGCGCTTCTTCCCTGGTCACATGGTTCAGGTGACCCTTCCCGTGGTTGTTGTTGGGATTGAAATTGTTGCGCTTGGGGGCTGGATTATTCCCACCATTGTTTGGCTTGGGGGCCGAGTTCCTCGGCTTTGGGCACTGTTTAGCATAGTGCCCTTCTTCACCACAAGCATAGCAGGTGACCCCTGGACGGTACGTGAACTCCTTGTCCCTGGCATGAAACTGTCTGACGGGCCTTAGATCAGTAGTCGTGGATTTCCTTGCTTCTGTCCTTGGGACCTCAGTCTTGCTTCGGTTGTTGCGAGCAAGAGTCGTCTTGTCCCTCTTTCGCTTACGGAGATCTTCCAGACTACGGCGCTCATTCTCCAAGGTAATGGCCTTGTCAACCAGAGTTTTAAAATCCGGGAAAGTGTGTACAACTAGTTGGCATTTTAGTGCTGGTGCCAGGCCGTCCAGGAATTTTTCCATCTTCTTGTTCTCTGTCATGTGCTCGTCGTAGGCATAACGAGATAGCTGGGTAAACTGACCGTTGTATTCTGTCACTGACATGCTTCTTTGCTTGAGATCGTCAAATTCTCTCTTCTTGATTTTTATGATGCTCCTGGGATGTGTGCCCCACGAAAGCCTTCCTTGAATTCTTCCCAGGTGATGTTGTGTTCACTGGGATGCATGTGTAAGAAGCTCTCCCACCATGCTGCAGCTGCTCCAGTAAGGTAGTGTGGTGCATAAAGCACCTTCTCATTATCTGAGCACTGAGCAATAATCAGCTTCCTCTCGATATCACGAAGCCAGTCATCGGCTTCCAGCGGCCTATCAGTGTGAGCAAAAGTTGACGGGCGAGTCTTCTGTAACTCAGATAACTTGGAATGTGGTTGATAGGGTTCACGGTGGTTTCCCATATTGATGACGTGATTCATCATCTCTTGGTGCTGTTGCTGGCTTTGTTCGAAGAGACGGCATACTTGAGACAGGGCTGCTTCGCTGTCCTGTTGACTGGACTGTCCCTGAGTGAAGTTGTTGCTAGTCTGTGTCCCATAAACTTCTTCTGGCTGATTGGGCATGGAACGGGACCACGGACGAGACATTTATCCAGTCTGGGGTATTATTTTGCAAAACTCATGAGAAGAACTGTGTGGCACAAGGAAAATCTTGCAAAGGCAACAATTTAAAAGACCTCAAGGTTTTTAAGAAAACATAAACGATTTTGCACGGAGAAGAACTGCTTAGCATATATCTTACACGCGAAAAGCAAACACACGATACAGCACTCAGGATGTGCGTACACAATCCTGACATGTTATATAGACTAGCATACTCCTCCGGAATGCAGCGAACACACTAATACAAACTAGCGTACAGAAAAAACACATCATACAAGCAGACATAACGCGCGGCTACTCGGCGCTCTCAGTCGGAGATGGTGACGATGTCCTTCCCCTTGCCGAGGGCAAGACTCAGCGGTGCAGGAGATTCAACCTCCACCTCCTCTCTAGCTGGCTCCTGGCGCGTAACACTGCGCTGCGGTGATGGTGCGGTGGCGACAGGCGGTAGTGTGCGTGTGGCAGGCGGTGCAGCTCTGACTGGAGTAGGAGCGATGACTCGGTCGAACTCCTAAGTGGTAGGCAGACGGCGAGCAGTGGCCAAAACGGCCGGTGCATAAGAGGCTGAAGACAAGACGAATGTCAGAGGCGGTGCTGTGAGGAGGAGCTCCTTCCTGCTGGCAGGACCGCCCCGGACTAAGTCCATGCGGCCAGCCACAAGATCATCCACGAGGTTGTCGAAAGACTCCTCCGGAGCCTTGAGATACTCCACAACCATCTCGATGGCTTCATCTCGTTCTCCCCGATGGCAGGCAAATGCATAGTGACAAGTATATGGCACATGGCATGGGAGTTAGCGGTAGCGACGAGTCTTCATCATAGGAAGGATGTCCCGAAGACGAGCTATCACCTCACGGGCCGCCATCTGCATGGCATGCCTCTCCGTAGGCATGGCCCTTCCCACAAAACGGAAGTGGCGAGTTGCAGAACGTCCTCCCTTGAATTGCACCACAGCTTGGTGCATAGACACGTCGTCACTGAGCTTGTGCTGGTAAAGCGTGAACTCCGGGTGAGTCGCTGGCCCGATCGCGAGCTTGGTGATGGAGACGAGGAGTTTGACAAACCCCTCGGGCATGTTCGTGAACACTCGAGTCTCACAGTTGCTGCCAGCCATCTACAAAAGTAGGCAAAAATTCTGAGTAGTCAAGTCATAAATTTATGATGACCAACAGAAAATAGCTACAATTGCAAAATGCTGAAAAAGCACAAAAGACGCTAATAACCGATTAGCGATCGCACCTAGTGGCTTCTTACAGTCAGCCTGGCTCTGATACCAAGCTTGTCACGGCCGGTTTTTCAATAAAATATTTATTGAGAGACCAATCCCTTTTACGGACCAGTAAAGAAGAATTCCTTCTCACTGGTAGACAGTATCTTGGTCACAGAAGAAAAATACCAGGAGTACTGAATATAATACCAGGTTGAGCGGAGACTGCTCAACAATTTATTACATGAACGCCGATAAAACATAACGGCGGATAGTGGCATAACTACTAACTCATGATACGACGGTGGTGGAAATATCACCGCGAAGTGGGTGATATGACTCCTGAAAACTACAGCTCTTCGAGCGTCGGAGTGAGGCTCGAGGAGACTTATTGCGGGTGGCGGAAGCGTATATAACACAAGTGACCAAACTCCAGGATCGCACGGGGCTGACTGGGACTCCTCTAGGCGTCGGACGCACTATCAAACTCTTAATCCAAGAGATCGCCTTCGTCAACATCTGGCCAAATCAACAAGCCAGGTGAGTACTATGAAAGTACTCGCAAGACAGTTTGGACATAAGATATAACAAACGTAAACATGAAGAAAATGAACAGATTAACAAGTGCATTCAGACATAGAGACAAAAATGCATAGGGAATAAAAGAGAAGTCGGGTGGTAGTCCTCCCGAAATCCCAAATTAAATACTGGGTGCCAAACGAGGGTCTGAATGACTCCTCGAGAGGAAACTGCAAGAATAATAATGCCGCAGTCGGGCGTCAGGGCGACACCACATAAAGGGCTTATAAAAGGAAATAAAAGATAGTGCATGCCACAGTCGAACGTCTGAGCGACATCACATAAAGGGCTTATATCAAAAGTAAATAAACAATATGCCACAGTCGGACGTCTGAGCGACATCACATAAAGGGCTTATATTGGAAATAAAAGACAAACATGCCACAGTCGGACGTCTGAGCGACATCACATAAAGGGCTTCATAACTTAACATCTTATTAGCTCAAGAATTTAAATCATATCCAGAGAATAATCAGGCATGAGATAAACTACAGTGTTAGTCCATCCACAGGAGTAACGTTCAGCTAAGTCTACTACTCATGCTCACTTACCGGAAAGAAGAACAAACCACGAGGACTTGACGTAGATATGGAATACACTGATTCACGATACTTGACCATGGACACGACGACTCGAAAGGATTTGACTCTGCAGAGTTTGTACTTTAACCACAGCCAACGGATTTCAGTAGTCACGGGGACTAGTTCCATCTACGGTGTTTTGGAAGAAACCCGTCTAACCAGTACACACCCATTCAACATTCCGAAGCCAGGAATCACCCTCGGCAACGTTCAAGAAAAACCTTGAGACGGGGAGGCTACAACCTCGCGTAGCATGGGATCAAAATTTCTATATGCGCGCTCTAAGGGGTGCCCCCCTCTCGGTCCCAACCGGAAACACCCATGCCCCCTGACCGGATGACTGGCTTTAATCCAGGGCCATGGAACCATCATCCCGGCCCCTCTGTTTGGTGTGTACACGGAAAGAGGTTACCAACTTACTAAACCGCATTCTGGCAGAAAACATGTGGTAGCACGGAAGGGGGAAGAACGATAACGTGACTCCGTCCACGTTAACGTCGGAATTAAATGGATGACGTAAGGCTGGCATGCTACAACAGTACCACCTTACTGCCCTTCATGTCACCACATGACTAGGCCATCTCTCATCAGAGATCACCTTAACTTTGGAACCCACGGGTAGTTGCCTCACATGCAACGAGGTACTCACCGATACTCGTATGCCATGCACAACCTTTCACGCAATCATGCAAACACCTATCATATCAAAGGTTCAAAACATGCTTGCCTGGTTCGGAGAAGTCGGAGTCTAGCTCGGCGAAGTTCGCGGCTCCGTCACCTCTTCCGGAACCTACGGTATAGCGAAAATGCATACTAACGTGAAAACCAACGCGTGCATAAAAGTTGTCTCAAAAAATTTCAAATAAATCCCATAAAAAACTGGACAAAATTATAAGACTGTCAGAAAAAGAATCACTCAAAAATCACTTTTTATTAAAAAGTTATAAGGGTTTCTGTCCAGGGACTCATCTGTAATGAAACAGAAAAGTTCCAGGGGTTTAACTGAGAAAACAGAAAACGGTCCGAATAGAAACGCGCAAGCCCACCGAGAAAACGTACTCTACCCGAAGGCGCCAACAGAAAACGGTTCGCGGGGAAAGAAAGAGAGGCTGACGTGGGTGGTCCACATGTCAGGTTTGAAAGACCTCGCCGGCGCCCGAAGGCTGCGGTGGTCGCCGGCGTCGAACCACGGCGAGTCAGGGAGATTGGAGTGTACCAAGAGTATCAACGTGTCCTTCCGCGTCGGTGGGTGGTGGACTTGGGTGCAGGGGAGCACCACGTCGACGGCGACACTTTCTCCGGCGGACGGCGGCTCGGGCGATGGTGGGGAACTCCGGTGGTGTGCTGCAAACTTTGAATTGAAGCGCGGGTCAGAAGGAGGGATGCACTAGAGAGTTACTGGCAAGAGATGGGCGGCAGAGGTGCACGCACGGGAGCGAATCGAGCTGGATCCCGTGGCGGGTCGTGGCGGCCGGAGTTGAGGAAGGAGACTTCCTCGGGGCTCTTCCAGTGGCTAGGCAGGGTCTTGGTGGAGTGTAGAGGTGGTGTGGGTACTAGCTGGATCTCGGGGCCTCTATTTATAGGCGGCTTGAGGGGGTGGCCGTGAACGGGGTTGCTCCGACGAGAAATTACGGCGAGGCAGCGGCTTGGCAAGGAGTTTAGGTGGCCAGGCAGCATCAGTGAGGTGTACTGGTGCCGTTCCCCCGCTAATCCTGGTCGGTCTTGGCGTAATGGTACCGGTCCACGGTGGGGTGGCCGCACGGGCACGACAGCGGCAGAGAGCGCGCTCCACGCCCAGCGGTTCACGACGAGGGTGGCAGCGCGCACTGGGGAGTGGAAGACCACGCGGCACTCTCCGGTGGCTTGGGCGGCGCTGGGTGGCGCCGTCTGCACTGCGCCTCTCTCAGGCGGCCGCAAAGCCGCCGCTGGCGTCGGTCACGGGGCGGCGCACCTCCTCCAGCTCGTCGCCGACGCCCGCAAGCATCCAGGCGCTCGTGCGGTGCAGAGGACAAGGGGGAGGGGACAGGAAACACGGCGACGCCGGGCACTGGCGAGATCGACAACAGACACTGAAGAAAACGACAGTGATACAGCCACTGTTAACTGAATTTGACTGAACCTATTATTGACAGTGCTCTGAAGGTGTTCGGTGAAATGATTAGGTATGAAGAAATTTTTTCCTGGAGCTGGGGCTTGGTGAGGTGACCACTCAATGCACCCAGAGGTTGTCTGATTTTACTCAGAATTTTTTGGAGAAGGATTTGAATGAATTTCATCAAATTTGGCAAATCTGGTCCAAACTTGCAGCAAGTATAGTTTGAAAATTTTGAACTGGAGACCAGTGGATCTTCATGGATCTTGGTTGAGGGTTCAAAGGACTAGGAAGGGAAAAAGGTTTGGGGGCAAAAATCAAAGCAGAAAGAGTAGTTCCTTTGTAAACCTCCAATGATCAAGATATAAGGTAGAAATTGTTTTGATAGAAATAAATGGGAAAAATTTATATGGAGAGGTTCAACTTGCTGGATTTGAAGTAAATCATGATCCAAAGATAAGGAAAGGTTTATGAGAGTGGATTTGCACTAAGTCATGGCAAGGGAGATATGTTGAAAGTGTTAAAGGATCATTCCAAAAGTTATAGGGCATTTTCAAAGAAATTTTCAAAAGACATTTTTCCCAAGTGAAAAGCATTTTGGTTTGAGTCCAAAATAAAAAGCAAGAACTTCCAAGACCAAAAACAAGTCTTGGGTGAATCCAAATAAAACTCTTGCCATAAAGAAAATATTTTGAAAGGGAGGGTTCTTTTGAAGAAAAATTTTAAATCACCTCCCTCAAGTCAAGTAAAAAATTTGAAAAATCCAAAAATGAAATTTTGGGTGTCACAAATCCACCCGGATGCGTATTTAAGTAGCCACCTTAAGTTAACCATTAATTAACTATTCTCACATCTGTCGTGGATACACTCAACCAATCCATGTCTACGAGCATAGCATAGCAACCTGAGCATAACGTAGAAGTAACTCCCAAAGGTTTGATAGTAAAAGGGCAATAGGTTCTACATCATCATCTACTTCCCAACCCACATGTTAATCAGATCCTAACCATGCAATGTTTGAGTATTGGAACTAATGCATAAAAACTAGGTAATAAAAGGTATGATCAAAGTGTTACTTGCCTTGCTGACGATCTGCAAACCCTAGAGACTCGTAGTAGCACGCTCGCACTCCGGGAATTCTATCGCAAACAAATAATAGCATACATAAGCACTCAAGCATAGAAGCATGGGTAAAACTCAAATAAGAAGATCCAAACAGAAAGTTCAACTGAAGAGCTTCGATTTGCAAAAGGATCGACTCAAACGAAGCAACGGAACTCAAGATACGAATGAAACAACATCGTTTACTAATCTGGACTAAAGTCAAATTTTACAGTACCAAAATCATGTTCAAGTTGTTTAACTAGAAAGAGGGCTTCGAGACAAAGATTTAGGCACTGGTTTCATCTAATTTGGATATACGAGTAAAAAGATATACTAGATTGAAGATCAGGGGCAGAATCGCGATAAAAAATAATCGCATGATAAATCCCTGGGAAAAAAACGAAACGAACAGACTAACGAACGAACGTTCGCTGTCTGAATCTAACCGGCGAACATCGTTCATTAAAACGAATGAACGAACGAATGTCTGCTAAATAAATAAACCAACGAAAAACCTAACCGAGTTATTAAAAAAAGGGATCTAGGGTTTATAAAAAAATCAGGCGGTTTCTTATACCTAAACCGAAAAAAGACCGGCGGTGACTCCGGCGAGGCAGGGCGGCGGCGGTGGGTGGCGGCGGCACGGCGTGGCTGGCGGCGGGGCGGTGCGGGTGGCGGCGAGCGGCGTCGGCGAGCGAGGGCGGGAGGCGTGGGCGGAGGCTTGGGGCTCCAGAGGGGCCCGGGCTTGCTATATAAAGGGGGGGGCAGCGGCGCTTGCTTGGGGAGGGGCAAGGCAGCGGCCGGCGGCGGCTCGGTCTCCGGGGAGTCCGGCTCAGGCACGCGCGTGAGGGCGGCAGCGGCTGTGAGCCGGCTGGGCCGCTGGCCCAGTGCGGTCCGTGAATTTTTTTTAAATAATTCTAGACCGAACTGAAAAATCCTAATAAAATATAAAAAAATCTAAAAATGCCAAAAACAATTTTCACCGTCTAAATAAAATATTTAGAACAAAGTGAACATCTTTCTGGCCTAAAATGCAATTTTGAAAAAATGCATATTTTTCTAATTCAAATAAAATAGCAATAAAAATCCAAATAAAATCATTTATTTGATTTTAACATTTTTCCTGCAATATTTCTTTTATTTTGGAGAAGTTATTTTATCTCCTCTCTTTTATTTTTTTATTTTGGAAATATTTTGGAGAGTAAAATTAATTAAAATCAAATTGATCCTCTTTTCAATATTTGAGAAAATTCAAATATGAATGAAATCCCCAACTCTCTCCGTGGGTCCTTGAGTTGCTTAGAATTTCTAGGATCAAACCAAAATGCAAATAAAATATGATATGCATATGATGACCTATGTATAATATTCCAAGTTGAAAATTTGGGATGTTACAAACCTACCCCCCTTAAGATGAATCTCGCCCTCGAGATTCGGGTTGGCTAGAAAATAGGTGTGGGTGGTCCTTACGTAGATCTTCCTTTCGTTCCCAGGTGGCTTCATCCTCGGTATGGTGGCTCCATTGAACTTTGCAAAACTTGATAACCTTCCTGCGTGTAACTCGGCTGCCAAACTCGAGAATCTTCACTGGTTTCTCCTCGTAGGTCAAATCACTATCCAGCTGAATCGCTTCCAGTGGCACTGTATCTCTCAGAGGAATATCGGCCATCTCTGCGTGGCATTTCTTTAACTGGGAAACGTGAAATACATCGTGAACTCCTAACAATCCTTTTGGCAATTCTAGCTTGTAAGCAACTTCTCCCATATGCTCCAAAACTTTGTATGGTCCCACAAAACGTGGTGCTAGCTTTCCCTTAACTCCAAAATGCTTAACTCCTCGAAGTGGTGACACACGAAGGTATACTCTGTGTCTGACTTTGTAAACTGTCTCCTTGCGATTAGAATCCGCATAACTCTTCTGCCTTGGCTGGGCTACCTTGAGTCTGTCGCGAATCAGGTTAACCTTCTCTTCGAACTCTTTAATCAAATCTGGTCCAAACAACTGACGGTCTCCAACTTCATCCCACAATAATGGTGTCCTGCACCTCCTTCTGTACAAAGCTTCGAAAGGGGCCATCTTCAAACTGGCTTGATAGCTGTTGTTATAAGAGAACTCTGCATACGGTAAGTTGTCGTCCCAACTAGATCCATAATCTAGCGCACAAGCTCTCAACATGACCTCTAGAATCTGATTGACTCTCTCGGTCTATCCATCTGTCTGTGGATGAAAGGTTGTACTGAACGCTAGCCTAGTACCCAAAGTCTCATGCAATTGGTTCCAGAACTTTGAGGTAAACTGAGTTCCTCTATCTGATACAGTGGTCCTCGGAACTCCATGCAGACATACGATCCTGGTCATGTATATCTTTGCCAAATTAGCACTCGTATAGGTGGTCTTCACTGGAACGAAATGAGCTACTTTTGTCAATCGATCAACTACAACCCATATACAGTCATAGCCTGAACGAGTCCTGGGCAATCCAGTGCTAAAATCCATGCCAAGCTTGTCCCACTTCCATTCGGGTATCGGCAATGGCTGTAGCAATCTAGCTGGCTTCTGATGCTCTACCTTAACCCACTCACATACATCACATACTACTACATACTCGGCAATATCCTTCTTCATTCCTGTCCACCAGAAACTTTCCTTCAAATCCAGATACATCTTAGTATTTCCTGGGTGAATCGAATACAGCAAATCATGGGCCTCCTGCAGAATCAACTTCCTGATCTCGGGGTCATTAGGCACATATACGCGATCCTCAAACCATAAAGTATCATGCTCATCCTCACGAAATCCTTCAGCCTTTCCTTTGCTCATCCTTTCCTTTATCTCGGCAATCTCCTTGTCAGTCTTCTGGGCTTCTCTGATCTTACTCATCAAAGTGGACTGAATTTCCAATGTTGCTACATAACCTCTCGGAACTATTTCCAAACATAGCTCGCGAAGATCTTCTGCTAACTCCTTGGGTAATCCTCCGGTCATGAGCGTATTAACATAACTCTTGCAGCTCAACGCATCTACTACTACATTAGCCTTTCCGGGATGGTAGTGCAGTTTCATATCATAATCCTTAATGATCCATCCTTCTTCTCCACTAGAAGTACTAGGGCTCCCCAAGGTGAAGAACTTGGTCGAATGTAACCTTTATCCAGTAACTCCTTAATCTGCTTCTTAATTTCCTCCAAATCCTTTGCGGGCATCCGATATGGTCTCTTTGATATTGGCCCGGTGCCTGGCAAAAGCTCAATCAAAAACTCAATGTCTCGATCCGCTGGCATGCCTGGCAACTCTTCCGGAAATACGTCGGGGTAATCCTTCACCACTGGTACTTCCTCCTGTACAACTCCTGATAAGGAATTCACTTGAGTCCTCTTCGGCACATGCCGGGATACATACTTGATCCTTCTTCCTTCTGGGGTGGTGAGCATAATTGACTTACTGGCGCAATCGATGTTTCCTCCATACGTCGATAACCAATCCATACCCAAAATCACATGCAACCCTTGCGGCTCCAGAATTATAAAATCCGAGGGGAAAACATGCCTACCTATGGTCAATGGCATCTGAAAACATCCTTGGCTTGCCATATGCTCTGCTCCTGGCAAGCTTACTAAAATAGGTGTCCTAAGAACTTTGGTGGGAAACTTATACTTGTCCACAAATCCCCTTGATATGTATGAATGCGATGCACCAGTATCAAAAAGAACGATTACAGTAAACGACTTAACCAAAAACTTACCTATAACTGCATCTGGCTGCTCTTCAACCTCCTCCACACTAACGTGGTTCACTTGTCCCCTGTTGAAAGGGTTGCGCTTCTTCCCAGAGCTTCCATTGCCATTTCCATTCTTTGCTTCAGAACACTCGGTGGCGTAGTGTCCATTCTTCCCACACTTGAAACAAGTAATGTGACTTAGATCCTTCTTGGCGGGCGTTGCCGGGTTGGAACGGTTCTGGCTGCTGCTTCCTCCATTCCCATTCCCATTCTTGGGCCACTATGGTTATGCGAACTTCCTCCATTGGAATTATGGCCTCCATGGTTATGGTGAATGTGTCCTCCCGAGTTCGGGGTAAAACGAGGTCTCTGGTGAGCTCCTGAATTGTACTTCCCTTGTCCATACTTCTTCTTGCGGCTCTCTATCTGCTGCTGCTTCCCTTCAATCATAAGGGCATCTCTATCTACCAACTCCTGGTAGTTGTTGAATGTCGCCACCATCAACTGCATGCTCAGCTCATCATTCAGTCCTTCCAGAAACTTCTCCTGCTTAGCAGCGTCAGTTGCTACGTCATCAGGGGCATAGCGTGCTAACTTACTAAACTCATCCACATACTGGCCCACTGTGCGTCCTCCTTGGCGCAAGTTGCGAAACTCGCGCTTCTTCATGTTCATAGCTCCTACTGAAACATGGGCAGTGCAGAAAGCCTACTGAAACTGATCCCATGTAACAGTGTCAATGGGGTAAGTGGCTGTGAAATTCTCCCACCATGATGTTGCGGGTCCATCAAGCTGATGTGCAGCAAAACGCACTCTCTCCGCATCTGTGCATCCTGCAGTGGTCAGCTCCCTTCCAATCTTGCGGAGCCAATCATCTGCAACAATCGGCTCGGTGCTACTAGAGAACACCGGCGGATTCAGCCTTAGGAAACGGGCTAAGTGATCAACAGGTGGTGGTGGTGGTGGGCTGTTGTTGTTGTTGCCTTGGTTCTGATTCTGAACTAGTAGCTGCATTAAGGTATTCTGCAGCTGGATCAACTAAGTGAGCTCCGGTTGGAAAGCAAATCCATTGTCATGTCTTGGAGGCATCTGATGGGTTTAGAAAAGGTGAGAAAACAGAATAGAATGAGGTCTAAAGGGAAAACACTACCCATATGCTCATGAGACAAACACACTCATATCACACCAATCAATTCAAACAAGGGCATACAATCGGTCTAACTATCGTTACAAAAGTGCTCGGACTATTACTATATACATGGGGTATACTACTAATAATATGGTGGTCGACTAGAAGTTTTGATCGGTGGAAGACTCCATGATATCCGTTCTAGCTTCGTCTTCATAGTCATCATTGCTATCGTCGGGGTCAGAATCGATGTCGTAGATGATGATGTAGTCCTCCGAACGAATGTCTTTGGAATGGTCGTCATCTCCTCCTGGCGCGGGGTCTCCCATGAATACTCCTAGCTTCCTCGTCAGGTCGTCATTATTCTCCACTAGTATTATAATTTCCTCCTCATATCCGTCGCGTGTAGACTTGAGTTCCTCTTGTAGCTCCATAATCCTGGTCATCGCCTTCTTCAGATATATCATGCTTGCGCACATCTGGTTCTCCTGGCAACGAATGTGCTGGTTTAACTCCTGGATAAAAGCTGCAATGGACCTGTCCCTCCTGGTGCTGATCATCTCCCATTGCTCATCTCGGCGCCCATATATCTGGTAGATAGTGTCCTTAAGATCCTTGTGATAAACTTCTCTGATGCGTCCCATGGCGATGTGGGCTGCCATGCTCTTTCCTAGACTCCAGGTTGGTGCATCAAAGGAAAACTCTATGGGCTCAGTAACTGGCATGAATGTCCTTCCTGGAACTTGAACTCGAATCATCCAACGCTCCTCTTCTGGTAAAGTGGCGATGTAGGTCCCGGTGAAGCTTGGTATTCCGATGTTCAGGTACCTAGTGACTTCCTTCAAGTGTCGCCCAAAAGGTGTGTCTTCATCCGGTTGTGTAAACTTGTTCCTTGAGTCCGCCATCCTATAGAGTGGAAAAGGGAGAGGAGTCAGAAATGAGTAGAGAAGAGTGACCTATGGTTTAACTTAGTGGTCGTGTCCTACAATCAGCGTGTGCTCTGATACCATCTTGTAGCGACCAGACCTCAAACGGTCAAGTCTCTGTGCATCAGTGTCATCCCTGGATCAGTAATGCTGACACGCACAGTAATATGCTGGCAATGTAACACAAAAGAGCAATCAACAGAATAAAGGCTATCACTACATGCAAATATGGCTGGTGGAGAGCTCTATGGTTAATATTTTTCATAAAGCCAATTTTTCCCTACAACAAAGGAATAAATTTTATTTAACTATCATGGTGGTTGTTAAACATTGAGAATGTTCCTCCAACTCAATCCCAATTAAACAATATCAATTAACCCAACAAATTAATTTAGAGTGATGAGATCAACATGATAATCCAAGAACCAGATACTCAAGATGTCCATAGCCGGGGACACGGCTAACCATGATTAGTTTGTACACTCTCCAGAGGTTTGCGCACTTTTCCCCACAAGACTCGATCTCCTCCGTTGAATTTCTCGCACTACATGATGTTTGAGAAACGGATGACCGAGACACAGTCTTTCAGAAACATTAACTCTTTACTCTGGATGGACAGTTACACCTACTTTCCCCTACATCTGCTAGCCCACCACTGAAAGAGGTCATGCAACCTACTCAACTATGCTAGAGCCCATAATAGCTTGTGGCTGCACATGGAAGTTTCTAGCATGAATAATCTTATGATCCCTTTGAGCCTGGGTGGCGAACCGTAGGATGAGCACATGGGTACTCCGGGATATCCTAGGACAACATTGGATTCTCCAGGTGCCCGCAACCAATCCACCCAGATGTGTATTTAAGTAGCCACCTTAAGTTAACCATTAATTAACAATTATCACATCTGTCATGGATACACTCAACCAATCCACGTCTACAAGCATAGCATAGCAACCTGAGCATAACATAGAAGTAACTCCCAAAGGTTTGATAGTAAAAGGGCAATAGGTTCTACATCATCATCTACTTCCCAACCCACATGTTAAACAGATCCTAACCATGCAATGTTTGAGGATTGGAACTAATGCATAAAAACTGGGTAATAAAAGGTACGATCAAAGTGTTACTTGCCTTGCTGACGATCTACAAACCCTAGAGACTCGTAGGAGCACGCTTCGCACTCCGGGAATTCTATTGCAAACAAACAATAGCATACATAAGCACTCAAGCATAGAAGCACGGGTAAAACTCAAATAAGAAGATCCAAACAGAAAGTTCAACTGAAGAGCTTCGATTTGCAAAAAGAATCAACTCAAACGGAGCAACGAAACTCAAGATACGAACGAAACAAGATCGTTTACTAATCTGGACTAAAGTCAAATTTTACAGTACCAAAATCATGTTCAAGTTGGTTAACTAGAAAGATGGCTTCGAGACGAAGATTTAGGCGCTGGTTTCATCTAATTTGGATAAACGAGTAAAAAGATATATACTAGATTGAAGATTAGGGGCAGAATCACGATAAAAAATAATCGCAGATAAATCCGTGGAAAAAAACGAAACGAACAGACTAACGAACAAACATTCGCTGTCTGAACCTAACCGGCGAATAACGTTCGTTAAAACAAACGAACGGATGAACGTCCGCTAAATAAGTAAACCGACAATAAACCGAACCGAGCTATTGAAAAAACGGATCTAGGGTTTATAAAAAAAGGGTGGTTTCTTATACCTAAACAGAAAAAAGACCGGCAGCGACTCCGGCGAGGCGGGGTGGCGGCTTCGGCCGGCGGCTTGGGCGGCGGCGGGCGGTTGCGGCGGCGGTGGGTGGCGGCAGCGCGGCGCGGCTGGCGGCGGGGCGGCGCGGCGTCGGCGGCGAGCGGCGCGGCGGGCGGCGGCGGCGAGCGGCGCGGCGGGCGGCGGCGGCGGCGGCTTGGGGCTCCAGGGGGCCCCCGGGCTCGCTATATAAAGGGGGGCGGCGACGCTTGCTTGGGGAGGGGGCAAGGCGGCGGCCGGCGGCGGCTCGGACTCGGTGGAGTCCGGCTCGGGCACGCGCGTGAGGGCGGCGGCGGCTGTGGGCTGGCTGGGCCGCTGGCCTAGTGCGGTCCGCGAACTTTTTTTAAAAAATAATTTTCGCCCAAACAGAAAAATCCTAATAAAATATAAATTTTTTTCCAAAAATGCCAAAAACAATTTTCACCGACTAAATAAAATATTTAGAACAAAGTGAACATTTTTCTGGCCTAAAATGCAATTTTGAAAAATGCATATTTTTCTAATTCAAATAAAATAGCAATAAAATCCAAATAAAATCATTTATTTGATTTTAAAAATTTTCCTCCAATATTTCTTTTATTTTGGAGAAGTCATTTTATCTCCTCTCTTTTATTTTTTTATTTTGGAAATATTTTGGAGAGAAAAATTAATTAAAATCAAATTGATCCTCTTTTCAATATTTGAGAAAATTCAAATATGAATGAAATCCCCAACTCTCTCCGTGGGTCCTTGAGTTGCTTAGCATATGATGACCTATGTATAACATTCCAAATTGAAATTTGGGATGTTATAGTTGCACGCAGACTGCAGCACAACTCTAGGAGTGGCTATTTTTATGGCGGGATTTATGCCACGCGTTTAGCAAGAGAGTTGGGTGTTCCACCTTTGACCTTTGACCCTATCCTACCCACGCAGTATTTAGATTTTGAGGCTTTAAAAGCCATAAGATCCTCAAAGGAAGAATTCATGACTTCACTTATAATTTGTTATTTAACCAAACCTCTCTTGTGCACACATATTTGCCTGTGCCTGCTCTTTTTGACTATCACAACAAGGGAAGATATTATGTTTTGGAGAGCGAGGCTCGAGCTTACAATGCAGCAGTGGAGGCAACATGGCGGGTTGAGGCATCGGCGCCGAGGACCTCCGTGAGCTACCACGCCAACTACCATCCAGGCTACTGATTGATTACCAAGCTAGGCCAAAAGCCTAAGCTTGGGGGAGTACGTATTCCCACCGACATTACATTCATTTTCACACATTTCACTCCAGTTCTCGGTGTCCACAATTTTTTATTGTATCATCCATGTTTAATTTATTTTCTTGCTTTCTTCTTGTGTGTTTGAAAAAAAACTTTGAGAAAATCCAAAAATATGTTTCTTGCATCTTTTTGATTTTTCTTTCTAGCTTAAATTGTTGTATCACTAAAAAGAAAACCCAAAAAGATTTCCTTGTTCTTCTTTCACTTGTTTGGAGCTTTCCCGTGTAAATAGTTTTTCTCCTTTTTGCTTTTCCCTTTTTCGTTTGCATGCTTTCGAAAAAACAAAAACTCCAAAAAATATTTCAGTGTGTTTCTCTGAATTTGTTTTTCTTTTATCGAGTCATACCGAGAAGAAGACCACGATGAAAATGTTGAGTGTCTCTCATTTGCATTATGTTGATCTAACAAAGAGCCCATATTACTTTGTCTTCTCCTCTTGAATAAAATGTTTGCAGGTTCCAGCTTAGTCCATGGCACTCTTGCACTATTATTATTTCAAATCATTCGGTCGTGCAAGTGAAAGGCAATAATGACGATATTAGATGAACTGGCCGTGGCAGGGACAATCGGGTATGAACTCACCTTGTCCTGTTTTTGTAAATATGTTTAACCTAGTATCCATGATTCAGCCTATTATGATCAAACATGTTTGCAATGACAATTAGAGATTATAGTTTCCCATGCCATGCATAAGTAGCTAGGAGTGAATAATGACTTATCTTGGATATCAAACATTGCATTAAAATGATTGTGATGTAGTATGATGATATGGTATCCTCCTCTAAATGTTCGAGTTGCTTGACTTGGCACATGTTCATGCATGCAGTTGTATCAAAACCAACATAGCCTCTATGATATTTATGTTCATGGTGTTCATATCCTACTCATGCTAGTATCCAATGTTACTTATCCATAATGCATGTTCATGACCATTGTTGCTCTCTAGCTGGACGCTTCTCAACCTATTTGCTAGCCTTCGCCTGTACTAAGTGGGAACTCTGCTTTTACATCCAAAAACCTGGAACCCAAGTTATTCCAGATGAGTCCACCATACCTACCTATATGCGGTATTACCCTGCCGTCCTAACTAAATTTGCATGTGCCACCTCTAAAAACTTCAAATAAACATCCTTTTTGTGTGCCTGGATCGTTCATGGAACAACAGGAGGTAGTCGGTATCTTCCATGCTAAACGGGTTATTCTCAGGTCGAGTGTTTACTCACTCGCCATCGCACGAGAAAAAGGGCGGTAATAGGGATGCCCAGTCCCAAACTGCAAAAAAGAGAAGAGCTTACAAATAAGCAAACAAAAACTCCTAATGGAGTCATAACCTTTACATTTCTGCTTGGGAACCACCACTAGCGTGCTTAACATGGAAGATATTGATAACTGATGGTCGTGAAGTGAATCAGAAGGGTGCATGTCTCAAAATGTCATTTACCTCTGTTTTAAATACATGAGCTCTGGCACCTCTGCAAATCACTGCTTTCCTCTATGAAGGGACTATCCATTTACTTTTATGTTGTGTCATCACCTTCTCAAATAAGCGCCAGAACCCGAGAGCACTACTGCTGTCATGCTGATGCATTGTGTATAGCTAATGTTGGGTGCATCATGACTGGATCTTTCCTACCATGAATTACAATGTTTAGTCACTGCTTGAACTTTGGGGGTGCTCTACATTTATGTTTTGCGGTCTCACAAAGGGCTAGCGAGATGCCACTATTGTCATATTATATCGTGGTTGTTTTGACAACATGTTGCTATTTAAGATATTTTATTATAGCTCTCTAGTTGTTTATGTCATTGATATGAGTTAATATAATTTTTAAGAGTTATTGTCGACATGGTTAGTTATAATCTTTGCTGAAAACCTAGGTGATGTTTAAGCTTATTTATGAAACAAGAGCAAAAGAGTTCGTAAAAGTTTTTCTTTTTCACTTTCAGTTTATCAACTGAATTGCTTGAGGACAAGCAAAGGATTAAGCTTGGGGGAGTTGATACGTCTCCAACGTATCTACTTTTCCTCTTGTTTTGGACTCTAATTTGCATGATTTGAATGAAACTAACCCCCGACTGACGCTGTTTTCAGCAGAACTACCATGGTGTTGTTTTTGTGCAGAAATAAAATTTCTCGGAATGGAACGAAACTTTGCAAGGATTTTTTATACAATAAAAGAGAATTTCTGGAGCCAGGATGGACCTGAGGGGGGCACCTGGGTGGGCACAACCCACCAAGGCGCGCCAGCCCCCCAGGCGCGCCCAGGTGGGTGCTGCCCACCTGGTGGCCCCGCTGACCTCCAAACTGACACTATAAAATCCCATATTTATAAAAAAATCAGGGAGAAAGAATTATCGCGTTTCACGAGATGGAGCTGCCCCCAAGCCCTGTTCTTCCTTGAGAGGGCAGATCTAGAGTCCGTTTGGGGCTCCGGAGAGGGGGATCTTCGATCTTCGTCATCACCAACACATCCCCATCGCCAATTCCATGAAACTCCCCACCGGGAGTGAGTAATTCCTTCGTAGGCTTGCTGGTCAGTGAGGAGTTGGATGAGATTCATCATGTAATCGAGTTAGGTTTGTTAGGGCTTGATCCCTAGTATCCACTATGTTCTGAGATTGATGTTGCTATGACTTTGCCATGCTTAATGCTTGTCACTTTGGGCCCGGGTGCCATGATTTCAGATTTGAACCGTTTATGTTATCACCATTATATCCATGTTCTATATCCGATCTTGCAACTTATAGTCACCTACTACGTGTTATGATCCGGCAACCTCAGAGTGACAGAAGTCGGGACCACTCTCGGTGAGTACCGTAGTTTGAGGAGTTCATGTATTCACCGTGTGTTAATGCTTTGTTCTGGTTCTTTATTAAAAGGAGGCCTTAATATCCCTTAGTTTCCAATAGGACCCCGCTGCCCCGGGAGGGTAGGACAAAAGATGTCATGCAAATTCTTTCCATAAGCACGTATGACTATTTACGGAATACATGCCTACATTATATTTATGAACTCGAGATAGTGCCGTATCGCCATAGGTTATAACTGTCTCATGGTGAATATCATCCAACGAGTCACTGATCCAATGCCTACGAATTTATCTTATATTGTTCTTGCTAAGTTACTACTGTTGCTACTACTATCGTTACTGCTACAATATCACTACTATCACTGTTACTGTTACTGTTACTACTGCTGCTATCATCAAAACTATCATACTACTGTGCTACTAATCACTTTGCTGCAGATAATTAATCTCCAGGTGTGGTTGAATTGACAAGTCAGCTGCTAATACCTTCAAATATTCTTTGGCTCCCGTTGTGTCGAATCTATAAATTTTGGTTGAATACTCTACCCTCGAAAATTGTTGTGATCCCCTATACTTGTGGGTTATCAGGCCCAACTGTTGTCTACCTGCGTCACACATGACTTGCTGGTGTGACAAAAACTTACTGGGTGGGTTCTGAGTGTTGGTGGCGGCGGTGTTCTTTCTTGTTCTGCATATTCTTGTTTTTACCTCTGTTTTTATTGATGGAAAGGGAGTTTAGTATTAAATCTTGTGTGAAACTATCCTTATGAGGAAGGCCAGGAACAGGTGAGGATTCAATAAACTCAAATTCGATCTGACTTCTGCTGTGTGCCTGATGCACTGGGAGGATTCAATTTGAAGGAAATATGCCCTAGAGGCTATAATAAAGTTATTATTTATTTCCTTATTTCATGATAAATGTTTATTATTCATGCTAGAATTGTATTAACCGGAAACTTAGTACATGTGTGAATATGTAGACAAAACATATTGTCCCTAGCATGCCTCTACTTGACAAGCTCGTTAATCAAAGATGGTTATGTTTCCTAACCATAGACATGTGTTGTCTTTTGATGAACGGGATCACATCATTAGGAGAATGATGTGATGGACATGACCGATCCGTTAGCTTAGCATTTTGATCGTTACAGTTCCATTGCTACTGCTTTCTTCATGACTTGTACAAGTTCCTCGGACTATGAGATTATGCAACTCCCGAATACCGGAGGAACACTTTGTGTGCTACCAAACGTCACAACGTAAAAGGGTGATTATAAAGGTGCTCTACAGGTGTCTCTGAAGGTGTTTGTTGGGTTGGCTTAGATCAAGATTAGGATTTGTCACTCCGTGTTTCGGAGAGGTATCAATAGGCCCTCTCGGTAATACTCATCATTATAAGCCTTGCAAGCATTGTAACTAATGGATTTCTAGAAGAAGAGTTGTATATGATGAAACTAGAAGATTTTGTCGATCCAAAGGGTGCTAACAACGTGTGCAAGCTCCAGCAATCCATTTATGGACTGGTGCAAGCCTTTCGGAGTTGGAATAAACGCTTTGATAGTGTGATCAAAGCATATGGTTTTATATAGACTTTTGGAGAAGCCTGTATTTACAAGAAAGTGAGTGGGAGCTCTGTAGCATTTCTAATATTATATGTGGATGACATATTGTTGATTGGAAATGATATAGAATTTCTGGATAGCATAAAGGGATACATGAATAAGAGTTTTTCCATGAAAGACATTGGTGAAGCTGCTTACATATTGGGCATCAAGATCTATAGAGATAGATCAAGACGCTTAATTGGACTTTCACAAAGCACATACCTTGATAAAGTTTTGAAGAAGTTCAAAATGGACCAGTCAAAGCAAGGGTTCTTGCCTGTGTTACAAGGTGTGAAGTTGAGTCAGACTCAATGCGCTACCACTTCAGAAGATAGAGAGAAAATTAAAGTCATTCCCTATGCTTCAGCCATAGGTTCTATCATGTATGCTATGTTGTCTACCAGACCTGATGTGTGCCTTGCTATAATCATAGCAGGGAGGTACCAAAGTAATCCCGGAGTGGAGCACTGGATAGTGGTCAAGAACATCCTGAAATACCTGAAAAGGACTAAGGATATGTTTCTCCTTTATGGAGGTGAAAAAGAGCTCGTCGTAAACGGTTACGTCGATCCAAGCTTTGGCACTGATCCAGATGACTCTAAGTCGCAAACTGGATACGTATTTTTATTGAATGGAGGAGCTGTCAGTTGGTGCAGTTCCAAGCAAAGTGTCGTGGCAGGATCTACGTGTGAAGGGAGTACATTGCTGCTTCGGAAGCAGCAAATGAAGGAGTTTGGACGAAGGAGTTCCGTGTTTCGGAGAGGTATCTCTGGGCCCTCTCGGTAATACTCATCACTATAAGCCTTGCAAGCATTGTAACTAATGAGTTAGTTGCGGGATGAAATATTAAAGAACGAGTAAAGAGTCTTGCTGATAACGAGATTGAACTAGGTATGATGATACCAATGATCGAATCTCGGGCAAGTAACATACCAATGACAAAGGGAACAATGTATGTTGTTATGCGGTTTGGCCGATAAAGATCTTCGTAGAATATGTAGGAACCAATATGAGCATCCAGGTTCCGCTATTGGTTATTGACCGGAGATGGTTCTCGGTCATGTCTACATAGTTCTCGAACCCGTAGGGTCCGCACGCTTAACGTTCGATGACGATTGGTATTATGAGTTTCTGTGATTTGATGTACCGAAGGTCGTTCGGAGTCCCGGATGAGATCATGGACATGACGAGGAGTCTCGAAATGGTTGAGACATAAAGATTGATATATTGTAACGCTATATTCGGACACCGGAATGGTTCCGAGGTGTATCGGGTATTTTCCGGAGTACCGGGAGGTTACCGGAACCCCCCGGGGGGTTATTGGGCCTCATGGGCCAAGTGGTGGAAGAGAGGAGGCAGGCTAAGGTGTGGCGCCCCCCCCCCCCTAGCCCAAACCGAATTGGACTAGGGGGGCCGGCCCCCCTTTCCTTCTCTCCTCCCCCTCCTTCCCCCTTCTCCTTGTTGGAATAGGAAGGGGGGACGATTCCTACTTGGAGTAGGATTGCCCCCCCCATGGCGCGCCTCCTCCCCTGGCTGGCCTCCTCCTCCCTCCCTCCTTTATATACGGGGGAGGGGGGCGCCCCAAAGACACACAAGTTGATCTTTAGCCGTATGCAGTGCCCCCCTCCATAGTTTTCCACCTCGGTCATATTGTCGTAGTGCTTAGGCGAAGCCCTGCACCGGTAACTTCATCATCACCATCACCACCCCGTCGTGCCGACGGAACTCTCCCTTGGCCTCGGCTGGATCTACAGTTCGAGGGACGTCACCGAGCTGAACGTGTGCAGATCGCGGAGGTGTTGTGCGTTCGGTACTTGATCGGTTGATCGCAAAGACGTTCGACTACATCAACCGCGTTACTTAACGCTTCCGCTTTCGGTCTACGAGGGTACGTAGACACACTCTCCCCTATCGTTGCTATGCATCACCTAGATAGATCTTGCATGATCGTAGGAATTTTCTTGAAATTACCGTGTTCCCCAACACAATTAACTCAAATTTTCCTCATATGGGCCGTCAATTAACTCAATTGTTGTCTTTAGTCAATCTTTCTTTGTTTACTAGCTGGTGGAGTCAGATCCAAATATCTATGTTCTGCTGAATATAATTCAACTTAATCCACCATCGGTGTCGTTGTCAGGATAGTTTTTTTATTTTTATGAGGGAATGTCATCATGACTCACTTTATTAATCAAGTCACGAGTACATCATCAATTAAGCATTGGGATAGTGATTGTTCATGGTCTTAGTGCACGAGTAAAGTGCACTGTTAACAAGCCTGTGATTTTTTTTGCTTACCTGTAAAAACTTGAATTGAAACTGCCATCTCAGAAACATTTATCCCCTATATTTCTAAGATGATTGTTACCCCACCCGGTTTATTTCCAAATAATTCAATTATTTGTTGTCAATGTTGGGCGGGCGCGACAAAGCGCACCTTCATGTACTAGTCCGACAGTAAGACAGTGAAGGTAAGGAGGCTATATCTAGCAAAGCGCGGGAGGGTGGCACAAGAGATATACAGGTTTAGGCCCCTCGCGGTGGAGGTAAAAACCCTAGTCTTGTTCTCCTCGAAGATTGATCATGCGTATGTGTGTGAGATTACAGAGGTTATGAACCTATAACCAGGTACCAGGGAGGTGCTTATAAAGAGTCCGCTGCATCCTAGTTATTCCTATGTTATAGGTTAATTAAACACTAATGATGCCTGCCCACTACTGGCGGTAACGGGCATCATAATTACTATATGGAATGCCAGGCTTCAAGGTTTCAGTAATGCTCCAATTAATGCTCCTGGCCTTTGGATTGCTTTCATCCCAGTGAAGCACATCTGAATGAAGATATGTTCCTTTCAATCTGAGCCGAGTGAAGGAAATCTTCACTCGGGTAGCATACCCCGAATGACTAAAAACCTCACATGCATGTGATTTTCTGGTACATGAACAATGGGCTTTGGGCCTCTATGGGCCCCTACTGGGTTTTAGGTCACCATGGCTCTACACGATGGGCGATAACCTCATCACCAAGAGCAGTAGTACCGGCCCGGGGTATCTATAGTACAGCTTGTAGGGTCGGTAGTACCACTGCCTTCGGGATTTGGCTCCTTCTCTTCTTCTTCTTGGCCCGCCATGGTTTGGCCTTGTTCCCTAGCTTCTCCATGGTCGCTCCCTTGGTACCTAAGTATGCAAAGACTCTCCACTTGAGGTAGTATCCATATCTCAAGTGAATTGAAGGGTAGATCAAAGAAGAGTGAGTTAGCCTTTTCTTCAATGGCATGTGCACGGGCTCTAGTCATCGGTCCACTTGGTGCCTGGGTGTTGGTGTAGAATCCATGGGGATGACCGTTGGTTTCTTCGCACCATTGACCCTCTCTTTCAATCTCTTCCTTCCGTCGGGTCTCCCCTTGCTAGACGTTGTACTGGGACATATAGGCACCCTATCATCATCATCACGATCATCTTCCTAACCCTCCATTCAACTACAGAGAGGAATTGTTCCATGAGATCCCAGTTTTTTGGGAGGAACCTCCTGATTCCTCGTTTTCCACTTCTTATTGGCACCTATATTGGTCAATGGTGACACCACTTGGAAGAGAGTTCCTCACTTACTCCAAAAAACCCACCCAACGTTGCATATCTCTTGAATCTTACCCATTTGCTTTGAGATATCTTGGAGCGTACGGTTGGATTTATGCCCAAGGTGGTGATGCAACCTCTCTCCGCGCCCCACCAATAGTTTGCACTCTTTGATTTGAATCCCTCAACTGAACCACAAAAGCAATGTCCTCATTGTTGGTGTAATTTGTGGCCCAAATTGATTTTTCCCTCGAAATGAAAGCTTGGGATGGACGCGGAGTTTCTCAGCCCAAGCTCGAATGAGCTTGGGTGAACAGGAAAATAAAAAAATAAAAAAATTGCAAGCTCTTAGAGCTTTTGTCAATGTTTGTCAGAAAAATTGCAGACTTTTTTAATTTGTTTCGATTTTACTGTTCACTCGAGCTTATTTGAGCTCGAGCTGAGAAGGTTACTTTCCGCTTGGGATTGATCTGAGTCAACATCTTTTGCTCACCACATACCAATTGCTCAAAGTGCCCCATGGGCATGCCATCAAGATCAAATCATTGGTCTCATCATACTAAAGAATAGTTTGTTACTAACCATCTTTCCTTCCAACTGCACATAAGCATCACTACACACTAAAATATCATACAACTGCCACCATTCTTCCACTGTCACATTTCACTCAATTGAACAAAAATGATATACAAAGGATGATGTTTTTTTCTTACCAACTATAGATATCTCCGAGTGCCTTGGGGTACACATGCACCAGAGTTTTGCCCGTCGTGGTACGAAGGGGGGAGGGGAGGCATGTGGGACGACGTTGACGCGGCCGCCTTGTTCCTTGGTAGCATTGGGTTCGTCACTCTACGCTCGAGTTGTGGAAGGAGGTTGGACGAGGTGCCTAGGTGGTGGTCGGTCGCCGTCTAGGTTGGCGGAGGAGCAGCAGGTGCGGCAGGCGGGCAAGTTGCAGGATCCTGCTCGATTGCGGGTTGAGGCAAAGTCCATGGCGTTGTCGGTGGGCGCTACCTACAGGCGGAGGTGGCGTTACGGCGAGGGAGGGAAGGCAGAAGAGAGGACGAGAAGAGGAGCGAGAGGAGAAATGCAGTTTGTACGAAACTACTTTGGATGAATTGCACTCGAAGAAAGAAAATGCTACATCCTCCAAACACTACAAAAAAATACACTTCCGTGATGATACGTGTTTGTCACAGTAGGTCACGTTTTCTGTCATGCATGTACATCCATGACGATTTTATGACAGAATCAAGATAGTCATACCTGTGCTGTCGTAGAAGTGTTCCATGACATTACCAAGATTATCATCACGGAAGTGGCCACTTCCATGAAGATAATTCACGTGTCATAGAAGTGCTTTCGTCAAGGGTGACCGACACGTGGCATCCACCGTAACGGAACGCCGTTAAGCTATCGGGTCCAGTTTTGGATCCGGTAACCCGTTGACAGCCCCGACCAATGGGGATTTTCCACGTGTAAAATCATCATTGGCTGGAGTAAACACGTGTCATCTCAACGTTGGGACAGATGTCATCCACTCATTGGACCCAAGGCGCCTATGATACGTCGACACGTGGCACGGCCCAACAGAGGCCCATTCCTGTGAAAAGGCCGGCCCGTTTGACTTGGTCAAAAGGTGGCGGGCCGGCCCACGGAAAGCCTGTTAACGGCCTGTTCGCATATAGCCCATTTACAACCCGCAAACACAGGGCCCGTTATGGCCTATCCAAATTAGGCCCAGTAGCGTCATCTGAGCCGTCCAATATGATTCCAGCCCATTTTAACTTCCGTCCCATGTATGGCCCATGACGTCTTTCGGCCCATATGAGGCCCTTTGTAACTCTTGGCCCATTAATGGCCCGTGCTGAAACTAGCCCGTAATGAACAGTGTATCACTTTATACCCATTAACGGCCCATTATTCCATTGGGCCGTTTCCAGCCCATGTTATCTTTCGGCCTTCTCAGGGCCCATTTATTCTTGGGCTCATTTCCAGCATTCGGTTAGTTACGGCCCGTTACTGTCATTTTCTGCTTGTGGGCCAAATTCAGCCCGTTGTTACTGTCGGCCCGTTTGTGGCCCGTTAATACGTTGGGCCGTTTTCATAGCGTCATCAAATACGGCCTATTCACGATGGCCCGTTATGGTCGGCCCATGAACGGACGATTCCAACTCTAGCCCGTTTACGGCCATAATGCGGTCTGTTATTAGCCCATGTTTGGCCGATCGATCATCCGACCCATATAAGGACCATTGATGATATGACCCGTAGAAGGCCCATTATGTCTACGGCCCGTAGAAAGCCCCTTGTTTCTACGGCCCGTAGAAGGCCCATTGTTTCTACGGCCGGTAGGAGGCCAAGTGTCACTACAGTAAATATGTAGCCCATGGTTATTGTGGCCTAGTTTTAAAAAATAGGTTATTGCGGCCACTAGCAAACCGCGGAAAAAGAACTGCATTGACTACAAGCAAAAAAACAAGACAGCAAGGAAATAAATAAGCAAGCAACTTATGCTAGGCTATCACGGCTATTACACATATTACATCCACTGGGCATCAAAGTTCGCCACCAGTGCAAATATAGGGAACAAAGCAGCATATAAACGCCGCAGCAAAACAAGTCCAGAACTAAAACCACTTCAGAAGAGCTCAAGAAACAATATCCTGGGTACCCATAATGTTGGCAAGATGCTTAGCAAGCTTATTAACTTTCTCTTGTTTGGCGCTTAAATCCTCCAGCGCTTGCTATTGCACAAGAAAGTACACATCTGAATTCTGCAGGGACTTCCTCAGTCCTTCGGCTTCTTGCCGCAGCACAGCTGACTGATGCCTTTCAGCTTGTAGTTGAGACTGAAGAAGCCGAAGTGATTCAGGCAGCGAGTTCGAAGAGCTTGTGCCAGCAGTACTGGCCAGTAACTCGAACACTACATCAACGCAGGACTCTGGGGTTTTCTCACTGCCTACAAGATCGTTTTTATCACCTTTCTTGGAGACCAACAGGATTGTCTCACTATCTTGAACCTTATCTGCATTACTTTCTCTACCATTCCATAGTGGGGTGCTCTTCTCCAATATTCTGTTTGCATACTACAAGAGAAACAAGCAGACACATCACAGGTTTAGCTTGTAGTATAAGAAACTCATTTTGGTAAACCGGTTCAGTAGTAAGGTGGACAGGATAACAGCATGAAACAAACATATATCTATGTACTATGGTCACTGTATTGTCCATACCATTCTAGTTTATGTTTCCTAATCAAGATAGAGACACAGTTCAGCTCATATATTTTTAAGACACAGCAGCATAGACAGAATATAAGTGTAAGAAACTACACAGCATTGGCAACACTTGTAATGTGCATCACATGAGAACATAACTGTTTATACAACTTAAACTGAAATCAACATAGAGCAAGAAGTTAGAACAGCAATCCAGTTAAAGAAATAGGTTTAAAACATACCTGTTGCGCCATTGGAGTTTCAATTGGATCCTTCAAATTCGGAAGTAGTTGGTATGAGTAAATACAGTGATGCAACAGCAAAGGAGTATGGACCATAGCTACGGAATCTGACCTGAGAACAGTTGCTCTTCTGCTTTAAACGTGGAGTTTGGGTTAGCTGTGGTGGTCTTCGTGCTTTGGGCACTGCAGTAGCTTTACAAACTGCTCGTGTGGGGGTACTCTGTGGTGGACATGGTGCTTTGTCAACTAGAAGTGGGTTACTATCCGCTGGGGTTGCGGTTAGATGGGTTGTAGCTGGTTCTCTGCCCAACGGTGTAAGTGTGCAATCTGGAAGAGTCTCGATTATGTGTGGTGGGGCTAGTTTGTGGGCCAGTACAACCATGGTTCTATCTGCATCGACGGGTAGCACTGTCTTTTGTGAAGAACGGTTTTTGCTCCCTTAGATACTGCCATCACCCCCTCCAATTCAAATGGCTGATAAACAAGAAAAGAAATTGAACGTACAGACATTGTATGATAGACAGATGTGGTAATTCACATATATGTTGTCTAACCAAACAGGACATCATGACACAATTTCACATATATGATGCCTAACTAAACAGGATAGCATGACACAGTTTCAGATATATGATGGATAACTTAACAGGATATAATGGCATAATTCAACATATGATGAGTATCTAAACAGGATGACATGACAAAACTATATGATGTCTTTCTAAAATAGGTTGGGATGAAATAATTCACATACATGTTGTCTAAGTATACAGGATGGCATGATATAATTGACATAATTGATTCATATACTAAGCAGCTGGCACTCGCATGTATGATCTCTAAACTAGATGGAATTCAATATTGTGCATATGATGTCTAAACTAAGCAATGCAAGACACCATATGCATCATATGAGAAATATAAACATTGCAACTTAGAGCATACACCTCAGGTGGGATATAGGACTAGTCATCTGTCTCTGAATCCTCCTCTGAGGAGCTCCCTGTAACCATCGAGATATATGCTTCAACAGGTACCATTGCCTGCTCTGAAGACCTTGTTTTCACTCCAGATTTTTCCATAACCGGCTCAAATGGCTGATACACATGAAGAGTAGTTCAATATACACAGATTGTCGACAAATGGAATAAGTAATGAAAAAAAGATGGCATGAGATAATTCACATATATGATGCCTGGCTACATGGCGGTGCATAATTCACATATATGATAACTGGCTGAAAAACATGGCATTGCATAATTCACATATCTGATATAGAAAGCAAACAGGAGGCATTCACACAAAGCATGTCTAATCTAAGCAGATGGCATGGCAATGCAAGACACCATATGCATGATATGAGCAATATAACCCAGCCAAGTTAGAGCATGCACCTCGGGGGGGGAATACGACTGGTTATCTGTCTCTAAGTCCTCCTCTGAGGAGCTATCTGTAACCAGCAAGAAATCTGCATCGACAGGTAGCACTGACTGCTCAGAAGACCTTGTTTTCACTCCAGATTTTCCCATGACCGACTCAAATGGCTGATGCACAGGAAGAGTAGATGAATGTATAAACATTGTTGACAAATGGAATACATTATGGAAAAAAATATGGCATGATACAATTCACAAATACGATGATTGGCTAAACAGGATCGCATTGCATGATTCACGTATATGATGCCTGGCTAAAGAAGATGGCATTGCATAATTCCCATATTCTCCCTCTGTTCCTAAATATTTGTCTTTTTAGAGATTTCAAATGGACTACCACATACGGATGTATATAGACATATTTTAGAGTGTAGATTCACTCATTTTGTTCCGTATGTAGTCACTTGTTGAAATCTCTAAAAAGATAAATATTCAGGAATGGTGGGAGTATGACATAGAAACCAAACAGGTGGCATTCACACAAAGCAAATCTAAACAAAGATGATGACATATAAGATGTATAATGTAAGCAATGCGAGGCGCCATATGCATGATATGACCAACATCAGCATGCCAGGTTAGAGCAAACACCTCAGGTGGTAAACAGGCGTGGTCGGCTCCTTCTGAATCCCCATCTGAACAGTTATCTTCCTCTGGAATACAATCTAGAAATGCAGGAGGGGGCCCACTTCGCCCACCATGGAGCGGCGTCTGCATGACATTATATTCCCACGCAACGGTCTTCTCTTTTTATCTACATGTTCAATATGATTGTGTACAATCTCTGACATGCATAATAAAAAATAGTTAGATTTTGTAAGGCCTAAGGGGTAAAATCAAGACTGATGGTAGCAAACGAGTGGATGGATCCAAAACTAATGATAGCAGGTATATTATAGCTTCAGTTTAAAAAGATAGACAATGGATCATCTATTGTTTGTTGCCCACCCAACATGAACCACATAGAAGACCCCAGATGAACCAGATAGTAGACAGATACTATTCGTTGCTGCCTCGATATGAGACCCACGGGCATTTCAAAACTCAAGTTTGAACGATAAAGTAGCAAGTAATAATAACCGATGTATAACGTAAGCAAACACGAAAGACTGCGACCTCTCTTCCAGAATTGTGTAGTCCTCATGTTCATCTGCTCAGTCGATGATGGTAATCCAGTTGGCGTGGCTGCCGGCAACGGGGAAGATGATCCGAGGCGGCAAAAGAAAGTCTGCAGGGGGGATCTCTGCTGCAGTGAACGCTTCTGTCGATGGTGCACCTCAGGTGGGGTGGATGACGGCACGGCAGGAGCAGGACATAACACACAGAGTTTTCTTTAATGCCTATCTGAAAATGAAGTAAAACTGTAAGGGCTCCTTAGAATTGGAGGATTCTATAAACGCAGGGACAGGAAAAACACAGGAATAGGATAGGAATGCACGTGCAAAACAGAGCATTTGGAAACATAGGATTTCAGTCAACCTGGGTGTTTGGTTCACATGAATTGGAAGAACACAGGAATGGAGAAACATGGTCAAATTAAAGTGAAACCACGTGAAAATGAAAAAAATAAGAATCTTATTATGCCAGTAATGCAATTAGTTCTGTTCTTCATGCATATTAATTTGAAAAGGACGTCCAAGTTAAAATTCCTACGTTTTTTCTTTGAAAGAGACACCAAAGGAAAAAATCCTCCAGTTTTGCTTTGCTCCACTCCTTCTAACCAAATGCACGAATAGTAGTTTCATAGCAAAGGATCCCTGAGGGATCGACATGAATGCAGAGTAACAAAGTGATGTGACGAGTGTACAGCCTCTTTGGCATAGCCTTGTGGACCTCAGCATCATTGGGTTGGACGTGGAGGATGGTAATCTTGGTGTGACTGTCGGAGGCGGGGAAGAAGATCTGAGGCCTCTGGAAATGGCGCCGAGGGTACTGCTCCGCTGTGATGGACGGTTCCGTCATTGGAGCAGCTCAGGTGAGGTGTACGGCGGCGAGGCTGAAGCAGGACAAGACAGACAACGTTAATCTAGAGTGGGACGCTAATAGCATCTGCAATAGATGATGTAAAATACATCACCAAAAAGTGCTAGATGTAAAATGCATCAGCCGCGCCACGGCTGCTCCGACAGATGTCGTAAGTACTGTTCACTCTGAACTTAACTGAAGAAACTGAACTTTACAGTCAAAACTGAATTTTACTGTCGAAACTGATTGAACTAGTAGCAGAGCATTGCAATAGATGTTTAGGGCATTCCAGCACTAGTAGCAGAGAAGCAGTGATCTAAATCAGCAGACGCTCGAGCAGGGAACACACTAGCAGAGAGCAAGTCGTGCAGTAGCACCGCGAGCGAGTGCTAAAGCAGCAACTCTTGTAGCTGCCGGAGGTCGTGCAGCAGCAGCAGTGCAAGCGAGAGGAAGAGCAGAGCAGCAGCACGAACGAAAGCAAGAGCAGTGCAGCAGCGCGACCGACAGCAAGAATAGAGCCGCAGCACGAGCGAGAGCCGGAGCAGCTGCAGCTAGTGCCGGTGTGGAAGTCGCCGCCGAGGAAGCAACGACATGGGGGAAAGATGTCGTGGATGATGTGGCAGGCGACGGCGCCGTCGATGGAGACCCGCCATGGCTGCTCAGTATCGAGCACCGGCAGCCCGTGAGATCGAATAAAAGATAAAATGCAGCGGTGAGTGCAGAACCTCCTTGGTGGCGTTGGTGCCGAGTTGGCCTCGGCTTCATCGGAGGAATTGGTGAGGGTGTTGCGGTTCCGATGGGGCAGGTCAAGACGGTGGTGTGGGGATTGAGGTGGCGCGATAGACGAGGCGAACGTCGGGGCAGCTCCTTGGAGGTGGAGGACAGGGCGGCTGATCCTGCGGGACGACGAGATCGACGACGGATCCTCATCCGGTGCGGTGGATGAGGGACGGTGAGCTGTTGTGGTGGACGACGTAGTCGGGGAAGAGTCTCCGGCTGGGCGGCGGTCGGGAGGCCGACAGAGGAGCGTGGGGTTTCGCGGGTTTTGGCGGCCTCGGTGTACGAATGGGGGGCGAAGGGGAAGGGAGGGGGGAGCCAAGCTTAGGGACGCGCTTGTCTGAAATGTAGGGTAAGTTACCAGCATACCCCCACCGGTTTTGACACCGCGATGTGGAGCTTCATTTCTGGCTAAGGGGTAGAAGGGGGAGTTCATGTGTCTGGGCTGCGGGACCGATTTCGGATGAGGAGGGAGTTTTCGCACGCGTCAAAATTTGGGGATAACAAGGCGCGGCGTGGGTTGAAGAGGCGGGAGTTTCAAAGCAGGTGAGACAAAAGATACTCGAGCTTGAAAATTTCGGGATAACAAGGTGCGGATTCCTTGTTCGGCAGAACAAACTTAACGTGTAAAAACTTCGATTCCACGCTTCCCTCTCGGATGGTGTAGGCGTTCCTTGGCGCTTGCACTCCTCCTCGTCGTCCGTGAAACTCCTACAAGACCTATGCATGCACACAAGTGGAGTGTCAAGTAGTATACCATCCTCGAAGGGGTCAAGTGAACACGTGTAAAGGAGAAGATTCACCTTTTATGCATGAGAAGTAGAGGTCGCACGTGTAACTTGCCAAATGGACTCTTGACATGGTGATGCCCGTAGGATGCTCCGCATCAGATGGTGTATAGATTCTTCTGGCTCATGTTGCTGGGTCCTTGCTTGCCGCATACCCATGAAGCAAGTGAGTCGTGCGGTGACCGATCGCATTAATAATCATCCGTATGAGTGTATGACGATTTAGGTAAAAAAACTCGGTATAGTTAAATCGTTATCATGTGCTTCATTCATCATATTTTCTCTGAAGGTTATGCAAAATCAAGCCCACCCTTCTACACATTTCACTACAAAAAAAGACACATCCGTGACATTTTGGGCCGAACGAAAAAATTTCTGTCATACTTATGACACTTCTATGAGCATAATTGTGACAAAACCCGGTATCATCATAGATGTGGTGGGCTCCTTCTTCTATGACAAAAAATCATGACAGAAAATGGGCTTTTCGTCCTGGGCGGGCCGGAGACGCAGCTGCATGACATTCTTTGGGCCGTCCATGACGGAAAAAACCATGGTAGAAGCGAGGGCGAGGAAAATTTCGCCGAGTTCTCGGTTACGGTGGGTGGTCGGGGGCCGAGCGATACATGTTTCTCTCGTACACGTACACGTGTATGTGCAAGGCGTTGGCTCTAACTGAACCCGAGCCAGGCATTGGGCTCCAACTAAACCCGAGTGATTGCACTGTAGGCTACGCATTACTGAACCCGAGCGATCGATCGATGGCTGATAACTGAACCCGATCGAGCGATTCCTTCGCTACTGCTGCTAACTGAAGCCGATCGATGCTGCCTCTGGATGAACAGTGAGCGTTGCGGGGGGTGGATGAACAGTGAGCGATGGGGTGGATGAACAGGACCCCGTGGTGTTGCCTCTGGATGAACAGGACTCCGATCGATCGAGCCGGTTGGGGCTGGATGAACAGGACCCCGTGGAGGGCTGGATGAACAGGACGACCGCGTGGAGGGCTGGATGAACAGTAGACGGTGGAGGGGTGGATGAACAGTATCCCGTGGAGGGGTCGTTGAACAGGAGCCCGTGGAGAGGGGTGGTTGAACAGTAGCCGGTTGAGTAGCGCGCGGTGGAGGCTGGATGAACAGGAGCCCATGGATGAACAGTCGCAGGTGGAGGCTAGAGGAGGTCGACGATGGATGAACAGTAGCCCGTGGAGGCTGGAGGAGGTTGACGGTGGAGATGAACAGTATCTCGTGGAGTCCCGTTTTGTGGTACGCCACACCCCTCCCGATGAACAGGACCCCCGTTTTGACTGTAGCGCTCCAACACAAGTCCGTTTCGTCCATTTTCCAATATGCCACACCCCTCCCGATCAACAGGACCCCGTTTCGATCGTAGGAGGTCCAACACAAGTCCGTTTCCTCCGTTTTGCGGTACGCCAGACCCCTCCCGATGAACAGGATCCTGTTTCGAACGTGGCCGGTCGAACACAAGGCCGTTTCCTCCGTTCTGCGGTACTCCAGGCCTCGTTTCCATCACATGTTCCGTCCAAGCCGGTTGGCTCCCACGCGTTCCGTTGCCTCCCGATGAACACGACGCATTCCGTTGCCTCTCGATGAACACGACGCATTCCGTTGCCTCCCCATGAACACAACGACGACGTAGTTTCTCCGTTCCGACCTAGCCATGTACACGAGCCCTGGCCGTACGTATGCGTGAGTAGGCATTCGAGAGCCCGCCCGTATGTACGTACGTGGTCGTATTTACTTTCTTGCACCCTAGCCGTTGTACGTACGTGTACATGCTACGTGCGCGCCTCTACTATACGCACGTGCGCGCCTCCACATCGACCAGTATGTACGTACACTTTCGCGACCAGAATGACAACGCTATGTACGCTTCGACCAGGTGGGTCCTGATTGTCAGGCACTTCCTTGCGTGTGAAGATGTAGCTGGTGGGTCCCAGCAGTCAGGGGGGTGAATCATTTTTTTTGCCCGGACGCACTTCCTTGCGTGCGAAGATGTAGCTGGTGGGTCCCAGCAGTCAGGGGGAAACACTTTTTTCGCGAAATACTGTGACCCGTCTGGTGGGTCCCTGCTGTCAGGTGGAGGAATAATTATTTTGCGCGTAATAAGGAGGCACTTCCTTGAGGCCGCCGTGGACCCAGCTGTCAGCCTCTCCACGTACAGTACTCTTCCGATGGAAGTCGTTCCTTGACCACGTTGACCACGCCGCGCGGAGAGCACCAGGGCGGTGGACGACGGCGAGGCCTAGGAAGGGGACGATACGGAGCCAGGGAAGACGCGGCAGTGGGAGCCCGCGCAGAGAGGAGTACGAGGGTTCACTGGTTCGGCTGCGGTGTGAGGCTGCCGTTGCCGTAGGGCCTGGGCAGCGGTGGGAATAGTAGGGGCGGTGAGGCCTCCGCGGTAGCACAGCCAACCACGGGAGGCAGGAGCATGCGGCACGACTGGCGCTACTTTGGGCGGCTGGAGCAAGAAGACCAGAGGTTGAAGAAGCTCTACGGTCGTTGGATGGACATCGTACGGTCACTGGAGCTAGAATCGTTCATATTGACTAAGTTGACAAAGCCCTCCATCCCCGTCAACTTAGTAGGCCCACAAGTCAGCCTCCCACCAAGGTAGATCCCAGCTAGCAGGGGGAGTTTTCATTTTTTTTGTGCGTAATAAGGAGGCACTTCCGGTGGGTCCGAGCTGACAGCGGGGGGGGGGGCGTTTTTTTCGTGAAATATGGTGGGTCCACAAGTCAGCCACCAAATCTGCCGGGTCCCAGCTGTCATCAAAAGGAATAGTTTTTTTCGCATAACAAGGAGGCACTTCCTTCCGTGCGAAGATACAGCCGGTGGGTCCCAGCTGCCAGGGGAAGGAAACAGCTTAATAAGGAGGAACTTTCCTTGCGTGCGACCATGGACCTCGTGGGTCCCAGCCATCAGGCTCTCATGTACAGTCCTCTTCCGACGACTCTCGTTTGTTGACCACGTCGCGCCGAGCGCAGCGAGGCGGTGGACGACGGCGAGGCCCCAGACTGGAATGACCCGGAGATGGGGAAGACGCGGCAGTGGAGTCGCAGACGGAGGGGAGTGGGATACTTGACTGGTTCAGGTGCGGGGTGGGCCTACACTCGGCAGAGAATAACAGGAGGTGCGGAGTGGAGGGATGGCCTGGCCGTCGGCGGGGTATCGTTTCGCTGTGAGGTGTGCAAAACAACGCCGCTGGACGCCGGAGGCTGGAGCAGGCGGTCCCGGCAGCGCTGGGGGAAGAATACGAGAGATTGAAGAAGAATGCCGGTCGTTGGATGTAAATCCAACGCCTTGCTTAGGCTTCGACCTACTGGCCCACATATCAGCCAGTTCATTTGTTTTTTAGTCCATTTGGTGGGCTAGGTGAAACAATGATGTCGCATCTATGCAGCCCGTTTATATATATGGTAGAATTTAAAGCCCATTTGCATTTTTCTCGAAATCCTTGACTTGCTAGGCTGGGTGAAAATATCATGTTGGGCTGGATGGAGAAATGTTATAAAAACATAAACACATGATTGCACGTCTATTACTGCATTGGTCAGTAAAATCTTTGCAAGCTTATGTACGCAATCACTAGGAGTTAAGTTGCCAAGTTATATATAAACAATTATTATTATTATTTTGTAAGAACTTTCAATTTACGAAATAAAATATCATTTTAATTTGATGAGTTAATAGGACGTGGGGTATTATTATTTTTTAGGCTAGACATGGGACAGTTGAGTTGGTTCTAGGGAAATGTACTGAGAGAAAACTCAGTTTACATCGAAAAAGAAAGAGAAAGAACTGAGTTGTGCGTCGTCTTGAAAAAACAAACATAACTTGGGCTGCTAATGTTATAGAGAAGCTAGGTTGGGAGGCCCAGAGGCCGCTAGATCCAAAAAACGTAGAAACATGTCGTGGGCTGCCCATCTTAAAAAAATGAGACCAACCCAAGGGCTAACCCTCGTTGGCATTTTTTTATAGGAGAAACTCCGCGAGCACCACACGTCCAAGCCAGGACTTGAACTCGGGTGGGCTGGCAGCACCTCAAGCTGCCCAGCCAACGGGTCGACGACCAGTCCTCGTGGGCTGCCCATGTTAAACAACAAAACCTAGGCCATGGACCTGGTGGGCCCGGGACTGTCAGCCTCTCGACGAACAGTTGTGTCCCGATTCCTCTTATTTTGCTGACCATGTTGGGAACGACAGACGGCGGCGCCATGGCGACAACACCAAGGTGGAGGACAATGTCGAGACCGTGGACCGAACGAACCGGAGCGGGGGGAGACGTAGGCAGAGGGGAGTACGAGGGTTGACTTGTTCGGATGCAGGGTGGCCGGTGGAGCTCCTTGGTATCGTTGTCTTCTTCCATGTTGGCGTAGCAGGGGTTGATGATGGTCTCGGCGAGGTCAACCACGGAGTCCTTCTCCTGCCCGTTGCCGATGATCTTGTATTGCTTCTGGATGTCGATAAGCTTGCTGCACCAGATGGCCGAATCGTCGCGTTCTTCCTTCTCTCCACCGTAGCGAAGGTGCAGTCGGCGCTGCCAATGAAACGGGCGAATGCTCCAGAACCTCTGATGGCCCTACAGCAGTGGTAGACGAGAACCTCGTCCCGCACGCATACCTGGGCGACCATGATCCGCTGGTCCCTGCCAGGAGACGAATGGATGGGCACAAGGTCTAGTCCTACGACCTTGTGCTTTCTCGTCCTGTAGGTACTGCTTGAACTCAGCGAGGCAGAGCTTCACCGAGTCTGGATAGTTGGTGTACATCACATTCAACTTGGTGCCGCCATGGGACTGAACGAAGAACTCAAAGGTGAACTCCTTGATGAAGTTCATATCCAGCAGGCTCACCCCTCGGATCGCCATTGGAGTCTCTTCAAGTGAACGAGTGAGTAGGCGGCAGCAGCAGTTTGTTTTTCAGCTCTTGGGGAACTGGATTCAACATTAAACTGAGTGTGTATAGGCGACAACAGTTACGACCCCTCCCTCACCCACTGCACGCCCTACAGAATATGCACCCTCGGTGCATTCAAATGCCTCCATTAAGAAACCTATTCTGGCCACACACGTCGGTTCACGAGCGAGTCTGTATTGGTATTGTAATAACAAGTGTTAGTGATCAGTTTACTTAAATTCAATTAGCTTTAATTAAAATGTATTCTTAAAACAAGCAATGCATTGGCTCGTTCTATCAGTGCCACAGGATCAACATGCACAACAATTAGAATTATTATTCTCAGGACGCACATGATCAGCACATTTGCCGCACTTTCACACAGACAATACTACCAAGTTTGAACAATTTGTTATGGTTGTTGTCCTCTGCATCATCATGTCATGTTTCCCAGCTTGCAAGATTCAGAACCAACAAATAAGATTCAAATAATAAGTACAACAAAGATGCCTACACATCTCATTGGTTCCCAGCTTCCAAGATTCATAACCAACAAATAAGATTCAAATAATAAGTACAACAAAGATGCCTACACATCTCATTGTCCCAGCTTGCAAGATTCAGAACCAACCCATTAGAGCCTTTTGATAAAGTGAATATCGGTATTAAATCCATCTTGGCTAGCCGCGTGTCATACAACCCAAGAACTTGGCGAATGCTCTTGACCATCACAACATCTATAGTAGAGTATTCCTGTTTGCACAGATAAGAAAGAGCATGGGTTTAGGACTCTAGCAGCCGTAGAGATGGTTGTACAAACATTGGCCTTTTCTTTTGGACACCAATTCTATCTATGTTCGTGATGCGTCAATCTTTGACGCATCCCTTGAAATTACTATAATAGTGGCACTAGTTGAAGCAAACTTTATTTCCAAAACGAGAAAAGATTGCGATAGAATAGCTTTATTTAAAAAATACAACGTTGGCACAACATGACAAAGCACAATCATGTTGATAAACGACAGTACTGACCGGTGCGAGGGGCCCTATGCCGCCACGACTCGATCTGGTGAACCTGCAACTCCACTCGGATGAGGTCAACCTCCAGCTCCATGATTCAATTCATGCGCCTTTTTCAGCAGTTCACCTGAAATGAAGCAAAGATTGCATCATTCAGCTAGCAAGAAGTACTTGCTCTCGTGAGCTGGCAGGTTCTTCTTTAGTAGTTGCACTAAAATTGAGCAACATTAAGGTTGGTTGTCCTGCTCATGTAAGGTGCAACTATAATTTGCTTATCCTTTTGTGCAGTTCCACTAAAATAAAGTGCCATTGTGGTGACAGTGACGACTCATCTTGCAAAGGCTAATAAAATGTTGCACGAGATTACCAACAGAATTTGACGGAGATTTTGGGAACTCCAGTCACCATTTTGTGCTCCACCAAAGTTGAGAGATGTTGCCCATGTGACATTTTAGTTGAACTGTTCTGCTAGTATATCAAGGACTTATGAGAACTGAAAAGAAAAAAAGAAAAAAAGGAATTCTCATAGTTCATTGAATTAAGACAAGACACTCATTCCAAAAAAAGTGTTTTGTGCAGTTCACCAAAAGGTCACAATAGCAACAAGGTGAAATGGATATCCCTATCTGCACAAAAAGATAGAAAGTAAACAGTTGCTGGTCAAAAAGAATATACGAAACATACACGAAATGAAAAGAAGCATCTTAATTATGTTCATGGCAATCACGCAAGGACAGTAGAAATTTTAAAACGTAAGTAATGCTTCATGTTATCGGAAGCATTACGATCAACTATGACATTCGTCAAATATGGGATTACTTTAATTGTGGCATTGCTTGTTTACCAGATACAGTAAATCAACAGCAGCTAAAGAGTTGGTTTAAGGGCATGGGACCATGGGGACACCAGGTCACTCAGCAGCGTAAAGAAACAACTTACTTATCATACTTGGGAAAACAGCAGGAGTACCATTTGTTAACACAGTTTAATTGCATCATATCACTGGAGGCATTAGATTAACAATAACACTGGTTAGACATGTCCTTAAGGTAACAGTGTTATCGCTTCATTTTACATGCGCCTTTACATTAACAACAGCAAAAGGTTGGTATAAGGACATGCGACAGTGGACGCATCAGCACAATGTACCTACAAAGAGGCATAAAGTGGTGATGCCGAGTTTGTTCATGCTCTGTGAGGGCACCAAATCTAATCCTGGAGAACTTTTACTATGTGAGGGCAGCAAATCTAATCCTGGAGAACTTTTACTATGTGAGGGCAGCAAATCTAATCCTGGAGACCTTTTACTATGTGAGGGCAGCAAATCTAATCCTGGACATACTCTGTTGACTTGTCCATCAGCCGCCACTTTCTATCCATTTTTCAACCAATAATAGATTTGTTCCTTATCCAGTTGTACTGAGTTTTCCCATTATTTCCCTTTTCAACCAAGAGATCGGTTGGGTACCCGGTCTCTACTACTTTCCCCCTGTTATTTCCTCTTTGAATCAAGTCCTAGATTCATGCTACGACTTTCCCCCCTTCCTTCATTATTTGAACCAAGTCCTATATTCGAATGCATGAAGTAGCTTTACCTCTAATAATACTAAAAATTTAGGTGGATTTGGAAGAGCTGATGGAAGTACAAAAACATGCACATGCAGACACGTTGGGAGCTGGGGCAGTAGAGCAAGGCCGCTTTCGAAGAACTTGTACCTGAGGTTCGTCGGGATGTCGGCGGCGGCAGGTCTGATCTGCGCACAATACGGCAGGGAGGAAGAAGGGTCAGAGGACCTCCTGAGCCGGCGATGTGTCAGAGAGAACGGCACGGGCAGAGGATCGGGCCCCGCCGGAAGCTGTGGGTTTCCTCCCTCGGCGGCGATGACCGCGTGAAGGATGCACCTTTTAGTCCTCTACAGACACCGGCCGAAGGGATCCGGCCGGATCTGTGACCAGCGGTGAGCAGAGAGAAAATGTCGCTACCGCTGTCTTGTTTAGATCTGGAGAGGATGAGAGAATGAAGAGAGCAACCCTAGTAAAGCAAGCGCTCAGGCCCCTGCGTACATATATAGTGGAGTGATTATCTTTTTCTCTCGACAACAAGCGTTTCAATTTGTGTACGTGGCATTAAAGAAAAGAAACTCTCTATTTAAGGTGACAACTGTACGACTCCTACTTACTACTAGTAGTACTAGTATTGTTCACTTGTGCTCCCCGCCCCTCCATTCATTGAACAACCCCACGGGTGAATAAACATACAGTAAGTATTTATATAGAACGAACAAGCTCGAACTATTTTCGCGTAGTTAAAAGTTGAGGGCGGGGCTTTTCTCGGGCAGTACGCGCGGCAGTTTTCGGGTAGGCGGTTTGACAGAGAGGCGACGAGGGTGAGCGAGTGGCGCATTCTCAAACATACTGCTGGAAAGGTCGGGCTGTGCGATTTGACGGCGCGTTACTGCTGGAAAGACTTGTGATATGACCACTCACTATAGTCATGAATTACTGGCGCTCCGATCGGGGTGATGCCCCCCTTTCGTTCCACACTCTAATCTGGTGCATGACACATCGACCCGGATGCTGGCTCTCCCACATGTCGGCGAAGTACTACGTAGTAGTAAGAAGGAGCAAAGAATGATGCGGTATATACTACTACTACTACTCAGGTCGGAGGAGTGCGAACCACGGCAGCCCAGTGAACCAGCAGTGCGAACCACGGTAGCCCAGTGAACCAGCAGTAGAAAACAATGTGGTGATATGGCCATAAAAAACAATGTGCTACGTGTTGGGTAACGTAGTAATTCAAAAAAATTCCTACGCACACGCAAGATCATGGTGATGCATAGCAACAAGAGGGGAGAGTGTTGTCCACGTACCCTCGTAACCGAAAGCGGAAGCGTTATCACAACGCGGTTGATGTAGTCGTACGTCTTCACAATCCGACCGATCAAGTACCGAACGCACGGCACCTCCGAGTTCAGCACACGTTCAGCTCGATGACGTCCCTCGAACTCCAATCCAGCCGAGTGTTGAGGGAGAGTTTCATCAGCACGACGGCGTGGTGACGATGATAATGTTCTACCGACGCAGGGCTTCGCCTAAGCTCCGCTACGATATTATCGAGGTGTAATATGGTGGAGGGGGGCACCGCACACGGCTAAAAGATCGTTGATCAATTGTGTGTCCAGAGGTGCCCCCCTGCCCCCGTATATAAAGGAGCAAGGGGGAGGCCGCCGGCCTAGGAGGAGAGGCGCGCCAAGGAGGAGTCCTACTCCTACCGGGAGTAGGACTCCCCCCTTTCCATGTTGGACTAGGAGTGGAAGAGGGGAAGAGGTGGAGGGGAGGAAGGAAGGGGGGCACCGCCCCCCTCTCCTTGTCCTATTCAGACTGGGGGGGAAGGCCCTGGCCTCCTCTCCTCTCTTCCACCTAGGCCCACTAAGGCCCATTAAGTTACCGGGGGGTTCCGGTAACCTCCCGGTACTCCGGAAAAATCCCGATTTCACCCGGAACACTTCCGATGCCCAAACATAGGCTTCCAATATATCAATCTTTACGTCTCGACCATTTCGAGACTCCTCGTCATGTCCGTGATCACATCCGGGACTCCGAACAACCTTCGGTACATCAAAACATATAAACTCATAATATAACTGTCATCGTAACGTTAAGCATGCGGACCCTACGGGTTCGAGAACTATGTAGACATGACCGATACACCTCTCCGGTCAATAACCAATAGCGGAACCTGGATGCTCATATTAGTTCCTACATATTCTACGAAGATCTTTATCGGTCAGACCGCATAACAACATACGTTGTTCCCTTTGTCATCGGTATGTTACTTGCCCGAGATTCGATCGTCGGTATCTCGATACCTAGTTCAATCTCGTTACCGGCAAGTCTCTTTACTCGTTCCGTAATACATCATCCCGCAACTAACTCATTAGTCACAATGCTTGCAAGGCTTATAGTGATGTGCTTTACCGAGTGGGCCCAGAGATACCTCTCCGACAATCGGAGTGACAAATCCTAATCTCGAAATACGCCAACCCAACAAGTACCTTTGGAGACACCTGTAGAGCACCTTTATAATCACCCAGTTACGTTGTGACGTTTGGTAGCACACAAAGTGTTCCTCCGGTAAACGGGAGTTGCATAATCTCATAGTCATAGGAACATGTATAAGTCATGAAGAAAGCAATAGCAACATACTAAACGATCGAGTGCTAAGCTAACGGAATGGGTCAAGTCAATCACGTCATTCTCCTAATGAGGTGATCTCGTTAATCAAATGACAACTCATGTCTATGGCTAGGAAACATAACCATCTTTGATTAACGAGCTAGTCAAGTAGAGGCATACTAGTGACACTCTGTTTGTCTATGTATTCACACATGTATTATGTTCCGGGTTAATACAATTCTAGCATGAATAATAAACATTTATCATGATATAAGGAAATAAATAATACTTTATTATTGCCTCTAGGGCATATTTCCTTCAGTCTCCCACTTGCACTAGAGTCAATAATCTAGATTACACAGTAATGATTCTCACACCCATGGAGTCTTGGTGCTGATCATGTTTCGCTCGTGGAAGAGGCTTAGTCAACGAGTCTGCAACATTCAGATCCATATGTATCTTGCAAATTTCTATGTCTCCCACCTGGACTAAATCCCGGATGGAATTGAAGCGTCTTTTGATGTGCTTGGTTCTCTTGTGAAATCTGGATTCCTTTGCTAAGGCAATTGCACCAGTATTGTCACAAAAGATTTTCATTGGTCCCGATGCACTAGGTATGACACCTAGATCAGATATGAACTCCTTCATCCAGACTCCTTCATTTGCTGCTTCCGAAGCAGCTATGTACTCCGCTTCACACGTAGATCCCGCCATGACACTTTGCTTAGAACTGCACCAACTGACAGCTCCACCATTCAATGTAAATACATATCCGGTTTGCGATTTAGAATCGTCCGGATTAGTGTCAAAGCTTGCATCAACGTAACCATTTACGATGAGCTCTTTGTCACCTCCATAAACGAGAAACATATCCTTAGTCCTTTTTAGGTATTTCAGGATGTTCTTGACAGCTGTCCAGTGATCCACTCCTGGATTACTTTGGTACCTCCCTGCTAAACTTATAGCAAGGCACACATCAGGTCTGGTACACAGCATTGCATACATGATAGAGCCTATGGCTGAAGCATAGGGAACATCTTTCATCTTCTCTCTATCTTCTGCAGTGGTCGGGCATTGAGTCTTACTCAATCTCACACCTTGTAGTACAGGCAAGAACCCTTTCTTTGCTTGATCCATTTTGAACTTCTTCAAAACTTTGTCAAGGTATGTGCTTTGTGAAAGTCCAATTAAGCATCTTGATCTATCTCTATAGATCTTAATGCCTAATATATATGCAGCTTCACCGAGGTCTTTCATTGAAAAACTCTTATTCAAGTATCCCTTTATGCTATCCAGAAATTCTATATCATTTCCAATCAGCAATATGTCATCCACATATAATATCAGAAATGCTAATGAGCTCCCACTCACTTTCTTGTAAATACAGGCTTCTCCAAAAGTCTGTATAAAACCAAATGCTTTGATCACACTATCAAAGCGTTTATTCCAACTCCGAGAGGCTTGTACCAGTCCATAAATGGATCGCTGGAGCTTGCACACTTTGTTAGCTCCCTTTGGATCGATAAAACCTTCTGGTTGCATCATATACAACTCTTCTTCCAGAAATCCATTCAGGAATGCAGTTTTTACATCCATTTGCCAAATTTCATAATCATAAAATGCGGCAATTGCTAACATGATTCGGACAGACTTAAGCATCGCTACGGGTGAGAAGGTCTCATCGTAGTCAATCCCTTGAACTTGTCGAAAACCTTTCGCAACAAGTCTAGCTTTATAGACAGTAACATTACCATTAGCGTCAGTCTTCTTCTTGAAGATCCATTTATTTTCAATGGCTTGCCGACCATCGGGCAAGTCAACCAAAGTCCATACTTTGTTCTCATACCTGGATCCCATCTCGGATTTCATGGCCTCAAGCCATTTTGCGAAATCTGGGCTCACCATCGCTTCTTCATAGTTCGTAGGTTCGTCATGGTCTAGTAACATAACCTCCAGAACAGGATTACCGTACCACTCTTGTGCGGATCTTAATCTGGTTGACCTACGAGGTTCAGTAATAACTTGATCTGAAGTTTCATGATCATTATCATTAACTTCCCCACTAATTGGTGTAGGTGTCGTAGAAACTGGTTTTTGTGATGATCTACTTTCCAATAAGGGAGCAGGTACAGTTACCTCATCAAGTTCTACTTTCCTCCCACTCACTTCTTTCGAGAGAAACTCCTTCTCTAGAAAGGATCCATTCTTAGCAATGAATGTCTTGCCTTCGGATCTGTGATAGAAGGTGTACCCAATAGTCTCCTTTGGGTATCCTATGAAGACACATTTCTCCGATTTAGGTTCGAGCTTATCAGGTTGAAGTTTCTTCACATAAGCATCGCAACCCCAAACTTTAAGATACGACAACTTTGGTTTCTTGCCAAACCATAGTTCATAAGGTGTCGTTTCAACGGATTTCGATGGTGCCCTATTTAGAGTGAATGCAGCCGTCTCTAAAGCATAACCCCAAAACGATAGCGGTAAATCAGTAAGAGACATCATAGATCGCACCATATCTAGTAAAGTACGATTACGACGTTCGGACACACCATTACGCTGTGGTGTTCCGGGTGGCGTGAGTTGCGAAACTATTCCGCATTGTTTCAAATGTAGGCCAAACTCGTAACTCAAATATTCTCCTCCACGATCTGATCGTAGAAACTTTATTTTCTTGTTACAATGACTTTCAACTTCACTCTGAAATTCTTTGAACTTTTCAAATGTTTCAGACTTATGTTTCATTAAGTAGATATACCCATATCTGCTCAAATCATCTGTGAAGGTGAGAAAATAATGATATCCGCCACGAGCCTCAATATTCATCGGACCACATACATCTGTATGTATGATTTCCAATAAATCTGTTGCTCTCTCCATAGTTCTGGAGAACGGTGTTTTAGTCATCTTGCCCATGAGGCACGGTACCAAGTGATTCATAATCAAGTGATTCCAAAAGTCCATCAGTATGGAGTTTCTTCATGCGCTTTACACCGATATGACCTAAACGGCAGTGCCACAAATAAGTTGCACTGTCATTATCAACTCTGCATCTTTTGGCTTCGACATTATGAATATGTGTGTCACTACTATCGAGATTCATTAAGAATAGACCACTCTTCAAGGGTGCATGACCATAAAAGATATTACTCATATAAATAGAACAACCATTATTCTCTGATTTAAATGAATAACCGTCTCGCATCAAACAAGATCCAGATATAATGTTCATGCTTAATGCTGGCACCAAATAACAATTATTTAGGTCTAATACTAATCCCGAAGGTAGATGTAGAGGTAGCGTGCCGACCGCGATCACATCGACTTTGGAACCATTTCCCACGCACATCGTCACCTCGTCCTTAGCCAATCTTCGCTTAATCCGTAGCTCCGGTTTCGAGTTGCAAATATTAGCAACAGAACCAGTATCAAATACCCAGGTGCTACTGCGAGCATTAGTAAGGTACACATCAATAACATGTATATCACATATACCTTTGTTAACCTTGCCATCCTTCTTATCCGCCAAATACTTGGGGCAGTTCCGCTTCCAGTGACCAATCTGCTTGCAGTAGAAGCACTCAGTTTCAGGCTTAGGTCCAGACTTGGGTTTCTTCTCCTGAACAGCAACTTGCTTGCTATTCTTCTTGAAGTTCCCCTTCTTCTTCCCTTTGCCCTTTTTCTTGAAACTAGTGGTCTTATTGACCATCAACACTTGATGCTCCTTTTGATTTCTACCTCCGCTGCCTTTAGCATTGCGAAGAGCTCGGGAATTGTCTTATTCATCCCTTGCATGTTATAGTTCATCACGAAGCTCTTGTAGCTTGGTGGCAGTGACTGAAGAATTCTGTCAATGACGCTATCATCCGGAAGATTAACTCCCAGTTGAATCAAGTGATTATTATACCCAGACATTTTGAGTATATGCTCACTGACAGAACTATTCTCTTCCATCTTGCAGCTGTAGAACTTATTGGAGACTTCATATCTCTCAATCCGGGCATTTGCTTGAAATATTAACTTCAACTCCTGGAACATCTCATATGCTCCATGACGTTCAAAACGTCGTTGAAGACCCGGTTCTAAGCCGTAAAGCATGGCACACTGAACTATCGAGTAGTCATCAGCTTTGCTCTGCCAGACGTTCATAACTTCTGGTGTTGCTCTTGCAGGAGGCCTGGCACCTAGCGGTGCTTCCAGGACGTAATTCTTCTGTGCAGCAATGAGGATAATCCTCAAGTTACGGACCCAGTCCGTGTAATTGCTACCATCATCTTTCAACTTTGCTTTCTCAAGGAACGCATTAAAATTCAACGGAACAACAGCACGGGCCATTTATCTACAATTAACATAGACAAGCAAGATACTATCAGGTACTAAGTTCATGATAAATTCAAGTTCAATTAATCATATTACTTAAGAACTCCCACTTAGATAGACATCCCTCTAATCATCTAAGTGATTACGTGATCCAAATCAACTAAACCATGTCCGATCATCACGTGAGATGGAGTAGTTTCAATGGTGAACATCACTATGTTGATCATATCTACTATATGATTCACGCTCGACCTTTCGGTCTCCGTGTTCCGAGGCCATATCTGCATATGCTAGGCTCGTCAAGTTTAACCAGAGTATTCCGCGTGTGCAACTGTTTTGCACCCGTTGTATTTGAACGTAGAGCCTATCACACCCGATCATCACGTGGTGTCTCAGCACGAAGAACTTTCGCAACGGTGCATACTCAGGGAGAACACTTTTATCTTGAAATTTTAGTGAGAGATCATCTTATAATGCTACCGTCAATCAAAGCAAGATAAGATGCATAAAAGATTAACATCACATGCAATCAATATAAGTGATATGATATGGCCATCATCATCTTGTGCTTGTGATCTCCATCTCCGAAGCACCGTCATGATCACCATCGTCACCGGCGCGACACCTTGATCTCCATCATAGTATCGTTGTCGTCTCGCCAACTTATTGCTTTTACGACTATCGCTACCGCTTAGTGATAAAGTAAAACAATTACATGGCGATTGCATTGCATACAATAAAGCGACAACCCATATGGCTCCTGCCAGTTGCCGATAACTCGGTTACAAAACATGATCATCTCATACAATAAAATATAGCATCATGTCTTGACCATATCACATCACAACATGCCCTGCAAAAACAAGTTAGACGTCCTCTACTTTGTTGTTGCAAGTTTTACGTGGCTGCTACGGGCTTAGCAAGAACCGTTCTTACCTACGCATCAAAACCACAATGATAGTTTGTCAAGTTGGTGCTGTTTTAACCTTCGCAAGGACCGGGCGTAGCCACACTCGGTTCAACTAAAGTGAGAGAGACAGACACCCGCCAGTCACCTTTAAGCAACGAGTGCTCGCAACGGTGAAACCAGTCTCGCGTAAGCGTACGCGTAATGTCGGTCCGGGCCGCTTCATCTCACAATACCGCCGAACCAAAGTATGACATGCTGGTAAGCAGTATGACTTATATCGCCCACAACTCACTTGTGTTCTACTCGTGCATAGCATCAATGCATAAAACCAGGCTCTGATACCACTGTTGGGTAACGTAGTAATTTCAAAAAAATTCCTACGCACACGCAAGATCATGGTGATGCATAGCAACAAGAGGGGAGAGTGTTGTCCATGTACCCTCGTAGACCGAAAGCGGAAGCGTTATCACAACGCGTTTGATGTAGTCGTACGTCTTCACGATCCCACCGATCAAGTACCGAACGCACGGCACCTCCGAGTTCAGCACACGTTCAGCTCTATGATGTCCCTCGAACTCCGATCTAGCCGAGTGTTGAGGGAGAGTTTCGTCAGCACGACGGCGTGGTGACGATGATGATGTTCTACCGACGCAGGGCTTCACCTAAGCTCCGCTACGATATTATCGAGGTGTAATATGGTGGAGGGGGGCACCGCACACGGCTAAAAGATCGTTGATCAATTGTGTGTCCAGAGGTGCCCCCCTGCCCCCGTATATAAAGGAGCAAGGGGGAGGCCGCCGGCCTAGGAGGAGAGGCGCGCCTAGGAGGAGTCCTACTCCTACCGGGAGTAGGACTCCCCCCCTTTCCATGTTGGACTAGGAGTGGAAGAGGGGAAGAGGTGGAGGGGAGGAAGGAAGGGGGGCGCCGCCCCCCTCTCCTTGTCCTATTCAGACTGGGGGGGGAGGGGGGCGCGGCCCTGCCCTGGCCTCCTCTCCTCTCTTCCACCTAGGCCCACTAAGGCCCATTAAGTTACCGGGGGGTTCCAGTAACCTCCCGGTACTCCGGAAAAATCCTGATTTCACCCGGAACACTTCCGATGTCCAAACATAGGCTTCCAATATATCAATCTTTATGTCTCGACCATTTCGAGACTCCTCGTCATGTCCGTGATCACATCCGGGACTCTGAACAACCTTCGGTACATCAAAACATATAAACTCATAATATAACTGTCATCGTAACGTTAAGCGTGCGGACCCTACGGGTTCGAGAACTATGTAGACATGACCGAGACACCTCTCCGGTCAATAACCAATAGCGGAACCTAGATGCTCATATTAGTTCCTACATATTCTACTAAGATATTTATCGGTCAGACCGCATAACAACATACGTTGTTCCCTTTGTCATAGGTATGTTACTTGCCCGAGATTCGATCGTCGGTATCTCGATACCTAGTTCAATCTCGTTACCGGCAAGTCTCTTTACTCGTTCCGTAATACATCATCCCGCAACTAACTCATTAGTCACAATGCTTGCAAGGCTTATAGTGATGTGCTTTACCGAGTGGGCCCAGAGATACCTCTCCGACAATCGGAGTGACAAATCCTAATCTCGAAATACGCCAACCCAACAAGTACCTTTGGAGACACCTGTAGAGCACCTTTATAATCACCCAGTTACGTTGTGACGTTTGGTAGCACACAAAGTGTTCCTCCGGTAAACGGGAGTTGCATAATCTCATAGTCATAGGAACATGTATAAGTCATGAAGAAAGCAATAGCAACATACTAAACGATCGAGTGCTAAGCTAACGGAATGGGTCAAGTCAATCACGTCATTCTCCTAATGAGGTGATCTCGTTAATCAAATGACAACTCATGTCTATGGCTAGGAAACATAACCATCTTTGACTAATGAGCTAGTCAAGTAGAGGCATACTAGTGACACTCTGTTTGTCTATGTATTCACACATGTATTATGTTTCCGGTTAATACAATTCTAGCATGAATAATAAACATTTATCATGATATAAGGAAATAAATAATACTTTATTATTGCCTCTAGGGCATATTTCCTTCACTACGGTCCACACTGTAACATGTACAGTACTACTCCTCTTTGTTTGGATCCCTGAGTTAGAGCTAGTTTGGGTTGAAATAGCCTCAAATTATCAAAACAGGAGGGGTTAGTTTGAGCTAGTTTGCTCTAACCCAGCTAAAAAAACTAGCCCAGTGGAGAGGTTCTATTTGGGTTAGTTATCCTCGGGCCCACTAAAAGAGAACTAAAAAAATCTCCCCTGCCCGCACCAGATCGCTCCCCCCTCTCGCACGACTCCTCTCTGTTCCCCATAGGGCCGCCCGCCCAAGCGCCGCTCGCCCTCTCTCTCCTCTGGCCGCCCTCTTCTTCCGGCGTCCGCCGCCCTACTCCGGCCGCCCTCTCCCTCCGGCCTTCGAAGGTCGCCCCGCTCCCCCTTCACCGGTCGTTTTTCTCCCTCTGTCATGCGCGGCGGCGGCGCATCTACCAGGGAGGTCGCGAGAGGGGTGAGTTTGTTCATTCCTTCTCTGTCTCACAGCCATATCATTGATCTTGCTCGCTCTAGCGCTAATTCTGATTTGGGAAAGTAGATCCTGATCAAACTTGGTATAGATTTGTGGTGCACGCATGGAATTGTTTCATGCTGCTTGAGGAGGTAATAAATATTTCTAGAGGCCCAAAGATTCAGTTCACCTTTCTAGGTATTTCAGTTTCAGGCTTGCATTATTTCTAGAGGCCCAAAGATTCAGTTCACCTTTCTAGGTATTTCAGTTTCAGGCTTGCATTATTTCTAGAGGCCCAAAGATTCAGTTCACCTTTCTAGGTATTTTAGTTTCAGGCTTGCATTATTTCTAGAGGCCCAAAGATTAAGTTCCCAATCGGCGGCAAGCGGCCCTGCTACCCATGCCGGTGTCGACCTCAACTCGCAAGGGCCGGCGTCGGAGGGGTTCCCGGGGCTTGGGCTCTACAGAGCCTTCCTCCAGAGCGACGACGGCGAGCTCCTCCCTCGATGCGTGAGGGGCTCCGGGTTCCCTCCCCATCGTGAATGACTTCCGTGATGAGTTAGCTCATGCTTTGATTCATGGATCGTTTTTTTTGTGAAGCTTGATTGACGACTTGTATGTTTAAGTGGGATATCTCATTTGTATGGACAAAGTAAAAATTATCATGTTTTGCATGCTTGATTTGTAAAGATGGTTCGTTTATGTCAATTGTGAGCGGGAGGAGGCCACACAAGAGCCAGTCACACAAGAGCCGGCCACACCAAATCCGGCAGGAAATAGGGTCCAAAGTAGTCAAATGATTGAGAAAGAGCATTTATTGTCAATCTAACCCTGCCATCCATACACCTCTTTGGTTTAGAGTTAGTTCAGGGTTAACTCTAACCTCTAACTGAGTTAGAGTTCTCCTCGTCTCGGTTCATTGCCATCATACTTTCCCCATTCCTGTGTTTTCAGTATCCTGCGAATCAAAGAGGCCCTTTGTTTGCGGGGAAAATCAAAGAGGCCCTTAGACTGGTTTAGGTCCGGTCATTTTTTATAAACGTGTTATGTCCAAAATTTAATGAACGTGCTCCGGTTTCTACGAAAATAATCCGGTTTCATGTAGTAATTCATTTATTTATTTATTCTTCTGCGGGGGGTTTGCATGTAATTCGTGAGGTCTGAAATGTAAAGTACCCCGGCATATGCTCCGAGTCGTGCATGCACTACGACCCAGATGCTCTATATCCCACATGTCGGCGAATGGGAGCACGTGGAAATAGCCTAGGAGTACATATAGGAGGAAAAATGCATGAAAAAATATGTACTGTGAAGCGTAGCTACGGTTCGAAAAGGAGACCTAAAGTGATGACAGCTATAGGTCGCACGCACCCAACTAGTGGTACTAGACATACGACTAATTTTTCCCTCAAAAAAAAGAGGTACGAGTGCTCAGTACTCCTATTCTATCAACACGAGTCCCATCTGACAACAGCGTCCGTGCTACAGCTAGCTCTCCTCCCTCGTTTCTCTCTTCTAATTCTAAACTCGGCCGACGCCCGGTGGGCGGGGTGGGTTTGCTCAACTGCGGCCCCACCTCACAGTGAAAACGTTACGACTGGAATAAAAATGCCATATAATCCCTCCGTTCCTAAATATAAGCCTTTTTAGATACTATTTCAAATGGAATACAGCATACAGATGTATGTAGACATAGTTTAGATTGTAGATTCACTCATTTTGCTCCGTATGTAGTAGTCACTTGCTGGAATCTTTAGAAAGACTTATATTTGGGAACGGAGGGAGCACTATACTAATAAAACATTAAGGCCACGAGGCGATGCAGTGCTGGTTACAGGAGGCAAGAAGAAGAGATGCATCCATCGACGACGTCCACCTCCTCGACTCAGGGCGCCGGCCCACCGAACGCCGCCTAAGTAGCAGCGGCTTTTGTGGCCAGGTAGACGTGCTTCTGAACAATGGCGTCCGAAGATTCCAGTCGCTGGAAGAAGGCCAACGTCTTTCTGTCCTCGCTTGCCTTGTAGTGGCCTATGTAGACGATTTCCTCGCAGACGTGGATGTGCAGGTCGACGATTTCTTGCATGGCGAGGCGTTGCGCGGCGAGCGCGGCCTCGAGGTGCACATTCTTCGTCGCGACCTCCGGCACCTGCAGGGCCACCAGGGCTTGAAAGAGTTGCTCACCATGGAGGCCGATGAGGGTGGCAGGCAATTAGGAGCCTGGGCGCGCGGGCTGGAGCAGTACGGCAAGGTCGTCCGCGCGCTTCTTGACGGCGGTGAACTTGCGGATGGAGTTGACCATCATGTCGTCCATGCGAGAGGCGAAGCCGGCGTTGGCGAGGGCTACGATGCCGGCGGTCGCCAGCACCGTCTGGAAACGTTGCGCGGTGCGGGGCCGCAGGCCTGCGCCTTGGATGATTTGGCACAGCCGACTGCCGCTCGCGTCCATCGCCTCCATAGGTGCTTGTGGCTTCTGGTCACTTGGTCTTGGATTGGAGTGAGCAGTGTTGCGCAGAGACTTAGGAGTAGATGGATTGGAGTGGTGGGCGCCTTTATATGAGAGTCCAAACTCTGTTGCATTCACATCGTGTTGGCTCTATTCTGCTTCTCCAATTAATTCCCTCTGCATGTAATTGAGGATGCATCATTGACCGTTCAACGTCTAGAGAACCGCTACCCTCTCCCTCCTTGGCATTCAAGCACCTATGGAGGCGACTGCCACTCGCGTCTATCGCGTGTCAGGAGACGTTCCCGTCGACGACGAGGTGCCTATGGTGACTTCGTAAATTTCAAGATGATAGTGTCGTGCGTGTGTGCGTTCATAGGGGTGAGTGTATGCGCGTGTATATGAGCGCTTGCGTCTGTACTGTGTCAAAAAAACGTAAATGCTTGTCAAAAAGAGACTAGTCAGTATACTCAATATTGTGCACCTCGGAGAGGAAAACGAGAGAAGTACGTATTTATTTACGGTGCAGATTCACTCATTTTTGCTCCATATGTACTCCATCTCGGTATAGTCTAGTCACTTTTTGAAATCTCTAGAAAGGCAAATACTCCTTTCTGGTTTACAGGGCTATACTAGCAAGTAGTAGTACGTACTACTCCCTCCATTCCTAAATATTTGTCTTTCTAGAGATTTCAACAAGTAACTACATACGGAGCAAAATGAGTGAATCTACATTCTAAAATATGTCTATATACATCTGTATGTAGTAGTCCATTTGAATCTCTGAAAAGTTAAATATTTAGGAACGGATGGAGTAGTACAATAGTGGGCTCACATAGCAATTTTGTCTGATGCAAGAGCCTGGCTATATGCGTTCTCCAATGTTCGCAACTGCCACGTTCGGGTTGCGCTTGGCTCTTCGCCTCTTCGAGAAGACGAACAATGATGTTACTACTGCTGCTTCTACAGTGTCGAATCCACTGCTGCATGTCCGTCCATCGCGAGCGGGAGGGATAGCTTGTTGTAGTAGCCTGTCCTCGTTTGCGAGCAACCGCGCGCATGAGCGAGGGAGAAGGCATGTAGTAGTAAAATCAAGCTTCTCCTCGTTGTACGAGTTGAAGCGACACATCATAGCACTGGCCCCACATGCTTGCCTCTAAACTTGGCTGAAAGACCCGCAGTGTACAATATATTTGCTGCAACCTCTAACATTTACCCACCACAAATTAAAATATATATTCCTGTCTTGACCAGATGAGCGTGCAAACTACAATCACCAGGGTGACAGGTAGGGCCAGAAGACTATTTTAATTTTCTTAAAAAAACTTCGAGATGGCCACATAGCATGGAGCCGACCCCAACGATTTTAAGCTTACAGGCACGGTACACGCTATCCTAGTACTCTACACATGAAACTGCCACACGAGCGTCCGGGCTGCGCTTGGCTCTTCGCCTCTTCGGGAAGTCGAACAACTGTACTACTGCACTGGAGGAGTACTACAGTACGCTTCTGTCCATCTGACACCGATTGAACTGCTGCATGTCCACCGCATGCGGGAGGGAGAGCGTGTAGCGAAAGCTTCTCCTAGTCTTGCCAGCCACCACGCTCATGGGCGAGGGAGGGACGCTCCTGCCTTTGCGTGTATGACAGGTGGGCCCGACAGGTGGGTGGCCAACCTGTCATACAGCCAAAGGCAGGTGCAGTTATGTCCGTGAGGGAGAGGACAATCAAACTTCTCACTGATGTACGAGTTGACGCGACACATCAAAGCACTGCACTCGATATATTTCAATAATTTGCGTCTACCGATGCATTAATTACAACGCATGCATGCATGCCGTGACTCTCCTTTTGATACTTGCATGTGTTGATTTAATGCACCTTGAAGTAGTATAAAATATGTGACGGTAAAGCTTTGTAATGCCCCGGCCCAAGCGAGAGATGGTTGTGCACGAGGAGGGCGAGATCATGCAGACGGAACAGGACCCGACGATGGAGCTCTCTAAGGTCTCGATGGACCTCACCATGCTCCACTGCCCCTTGTGCCTCCGCCCCTTGACGCCTCCAGTGTATGAGGTTCGAATACACCTCGTCCGTTCAGCTGATTGAGCAAGGTGCAGATTTCTTGATTGATGTGTTGTTCGATTGATTTCTGCAGTGCAACGGAGGGCACCTGGCCTGCACGGACTGCCGCGTCGAGCGCCCGGGAACCAGCGGCAGTGCCAGAAGTGCGAGCACGGCGGTGGCTTCGACGTGCGGAACACGGCGGTGGACGCCGTCCTTTCATCGGTGAGGGTGGAGTGCCCGCACGAAGGCTATGGGCTCTACGTCACTTACCACAAGCTCGCCGATCACCAGAGCGTGTGTCCGCTCGCGCCCTGCAAATGCCCCGTGCCCGTCTGCAGCTACGAAGGCCCGCCGCCGGCGCTCTACCACCACATCAGCACCGCGCATCCCATGCCCGTGCACAGGATCCAGTACGGCAAGGTGCTCCAGCTGCAAGTGTCACTGTCGGAGCCACGGCTCTTGCTGTTCGCAGAGGAGGACGGCCGCGCGTTTTTCTAGGTCGGCGGCGTGCTCGACATCGACGCCCCTATCGCCGTGTCGGTCATCTGCATCAGAGCGGGGGCGTCCCCACTGCCGCACTGCGTGGCCAAGCTGTGGGCGAACGGCCCGTCGGGGGAGCCCAAAGGCACGACCGACGCCGTCAAGGTGGAAATGGAGGTGACAAGCAGCAAGGATCCCGGCGACGTCGCCGTGCAGGAGCTAACCTTCTTCACAGTTCCGCCCAAGCTGCTGGCCGGGGCTAAGCTGGTGTCCCTCCACATTCAGATTGATAAGCTCATGTCCTAAATGTTTCTACAGTGCCTTCTGTTTATCTTAGTAATATGCTAATATAGGGATTACCTCGGTCTACTTTATCTTAAGAAATGGTGGGTTTTGGTGGCGATGCAGGAATTACTTCGACATCAGATCAGTAATTTCCAATAGTCGAACGGATATTTTGTGTCTGTTGGATATAAAGTTCCTTTGCGTAAGAAGTACTACTTGTCATCAAAATGGATAAAAGAAGATGTATGTAGACGTATTTTAGTTATAGATACGTCCCTTTTTATCCATTTTGATGACAAGCACTCCCTCCGTTCCACAATACATGCCTTCCATTTGTCAAAATATAGATGTATCTAGACATGTTTTCGTATATAGGTACATCCATGATAGAGCCAATCGGATGGTTGAGAACACTACAATTCGTAGCTACAGATGCATGTGTGACTCCCAGATGCAGAGGCCGGGGGTCATCATCCTCCTTTTCGAGAAAAAACAGACGCGTGTGTGAAAGGACAAGTGCATGCGTGCACCTCTTCTCTTCCTGTATAACAAACTAAACTCAGAGTACAAGTTTTTGTGGGTGGCACGATGGTGCGTGCGAGAAGTCCCGAGAGATAGGTTTAAGGCGTCTGAAAAAAGACTAGCATATAGCTGACCACGTGGCTATTCCTGTCGAACGCCCCATTAACCATAAGATATGTATACGATGGTGCCAGTTATGCACGTACACAACAGTAGAAAAAGAACTACCATGGCATATGCTACACCACGGCCGAGAACACGTGCCCACGTAACGCCATCCGGGAATAGTGCCGCACTTCAAAACTAGAACCATCAATAAATTTTGAGCTTGCGTCTCGTCACATTCCAAATTACTCCATGCTATATTGAATTGCAAACCTGTTCACACCAATCACAACCTAAACGGTTTTCCACTTAGGAGCGTATTAGTACCATGCTATATTGAATTGCAAACCTGTTCACACCGATCACAACCTAAACGGTTTCCCACTTAGGAGCGTATTAGTACTCGGTTATAAATACTACTATGCCAAGATGACTGCACATTCCTCCTCAACTCCTCATCCAAAAAAACAAACAAGTCATTCAGCATCCTTCCCTTGCATCTGCCATGGCCAGCGTGAGTTCTGGGTCAAGAGATTGCCCCCAGGGAGAGGCGAGCATGGAAGCGGAAGCACGAGAGATGTCCCGCCTCGCTGCGAAAGCAGCCGACATGTCCCGTCGCGCGGAACTAGCAGCACAAAGGTCATGTCGCGCCGCCGAAGCAGCACGGAGGTCCCGCCGCGCCGCCGATGCAGCAGACTGGTCCGGTCGCGCCGCGGAAGCAGCAGAGATGTCCCGCCGCGCCGCTAATGCAGCAGAGATGTCCGGCCGCGCCGCGGAAGCAGCAGAGATGTCCCGCCGCACCGCTAATGCAGCAGAGATGTCCGGCCGCGCCGCGGCGGCCTGGGAAAATGTCTCACGGGCAGGCGACGACTCTTACAGGCGCATGCATGCGATCGTCCATAGCCAGATGGATCAGATCTCCAGCTGGGCGAGGTTGCAGGATGACATGAAAGCCTCGTTTGAACAGGCTACTGGCGTCATCCGGCAACTAAGGGAGGGCAATGAGAGGCTCCGGGCCGAGCGCGACCTGCTGAGGGCGAAGACCGTCGGAAGTGTGGAGCGGCAGGAGGAGACCACTGCCTTGTTGAAGAGGACCGGCGTCATCGTCAAGAAACTTATGGACGAGAATGACATGCTCTGCATCAAGTGCCAAAGGCTGGTGGAGGAATCCGTGGATGTTCTCAAGCAGCGTCTTGAGGGCACGAAAGAGCTCATCGCCGCTCGCCGCGGAGACTAGTTCCCGCGGCCTGCAGCAACGCATCAAGAAAGTAGAGATCAGCGAGCCAGATCCTTGTCTTCCTTCTTCTTTTGCCCTTGTGTATTTCGGGCGTAGCCGCATGTGCCTTTTTTAATTATCTTCCTAATTATGTAAGACAATTAATCGTCCTCATATATTCATCAGTCTTGCTATAAGTCGCAGTAGATGTTATATAGGTCTGTCGGATCTTACATCAAGATCCGTGCTTTCAGATTTTCTTTTTTCTCTCTTAAATCTCAGTCGAATGAGACATAGCCACGCCATTAAACAGAGGCTCGGGCGCCATTAATGGAGACCTTGGGAGATAGGTGGACGGCAGATGGAGGTCAAAGGGCTCTCCTCCCGATAAGCACGTGCAGGGGTCTGATCGCACGCCTCTCGTAGTCAAATAGCTACCCTGCACGGCGCCTCCTAGCTAATAAAAAAAGGGGACGCGTGGCGGCACGTAAATGGTAGTAAATAGAACGGCCACAGTTTCAATAATACTTGTGTTTCCGATTGTAACGTGACAGCACTTGTTCCAAAATGACTTTGTTGATTGTTAATGTGTGCGCATTCGCAAATCGAACTGCAAAATTACCACAGCATGTTGGTGCCATGTCATGGCACCAAGCCAAGTTTCATTATTTTCATGCGTGTTTTGGATTTACAGGAATTAAAAAACTAAGTTTCTCGATGTTTCCAGCCCAGCCACGACGCCCAGAATTTTGAATTTCATTCCCATTTCTTGCATGGAACCTAGAAATTTACCCGAGGACACACATGTGATTTTTCAACCAACTTTGGTGCACTGGAGCATGTGCTTGTATTTCAAATTTGAATTATGCACACAAAAGTGACACGTTCCCTCTCAAAACCACGAGCCTTCTTGAGAGAAGCTCCGGTTTGCAAGAAGCTTATACCAAAATTTGTTCCTATTTGGCCAATTTTTTTACCACAGCACGGTACTACCATGACATGACACCATGCCAAGTTTCATGATTTTAAAACCAAGTTTCTCAATGTTCTCGACCGAGTCACGATGCCCAGATGTTTGAATTTTATTCTCATTTCTTGCATGGGACCTAGACACCCGAGGACACAGATCTGATTTTTCAACCAACTTTGGTGCACGGGAGCATGTGCTTGTAGTTAAAATTTGAATTATGCACATTAAATGGCCAAAAACTCAATTAATGTATAAAAAAGGCCAAACGAACCCGGAATAATTCCAAAATTTAACAGGGCACTCATGTAGTTATATGTTGCCTTTGTAAATAAACTCAAGGGGGACAGCGTATATCGTTTCGCACTCAAAGGTGGCACGTTCCCTCTCAGAACCACGAGCCTTCTTGAGAGAAGCTTCGGTTTGCAAGAAGCTTATACCAAAATATGTTCCTATTCGGCCAATTTTTTTACCACAGCATGGTAGTACCATGACATGACACCATGCCAAGTTTCATGATTTTCAGACGTGTTTTGGATTTACAAGAATTTTAAAACCAAGTTTCTCAATATTCTCGGCCGAGCCACGATGCACAGATGTTTGAATTTTATTCTTGTTTCTTGCATGGGACCTAGAAATTCACCCGAGGACACATATGTGATTTTTCAACCAACTTTGGTGCACGAGAGCATGTGCTTGTAGTTCAAATTTGACTTATGCACATTAAATGACCAGAAACTCAATTAATGTATAAAAACGACAAACGAACCCAGAACAATTACAAAATTTAACAGGGCACTCATGTATTTCTATGTTGCCTTTGTAAAGAAACTCAAGGGGGGCAGCATATATCGTTTCACACTCAAAGGTGGCACGTTCCCTCTTAGAACCACGAGCTTCCAAATCAGCCCAATTTTTTACCACAACATGTTAGTGCCATTACATGACACCATGCCATGTTTCATGATTTCCACGCGAGTTTTGGATTTACATGAATTTAAAATCTAAGTTTCTTGATGTTCTCGGCCGAGTCACGACGCCCAGATGTTTGAATTTCATTCTCATTTCTTCCATGGGACCTAGAAGTTCAACCAAGGACACACATGTGATTTTTCAACCAACTTTGGTGCACCGGAGCATGTCCCTGCAGTTCAAATTTGGATTATGCACATTTAAAGTACAGAAACTCAATTAATGTATAAAAAGGCCAAACGAACCCGAAATAATTCCAAAATTTAACAGGGCACTCATATAGTTCTATGTTGCCTCTGTAAAGAAAATCAGGGGGGAGGCAGCATATATCGTTTCGCACACAAAGGTGACACGTTCCCTCTCGGAACCACGAGGCTTGTTGAGAGAATCTCCGATTTTGCAAGAAGCTTATACCAAAACTTGTCCCAATTCAGCCAAAAATTATACATATCAAACAGGGTTTAGATTATCCCGAACATCTCACTACCAAGACCAATAATGTACTATGATTTGAGTTCAACATAAAATGGATACAAATATTTGAATTGGAGATCATATGGTACATGTAGTTCATAGTGAAATATGATTACTGCTATATGCATGTTTTTTGTTATCAAGATAATATTTAAATTATTGTATAACTTGACAACAATCGTATTCAAATAAGGAAAATTGATTCAAATTTACTCCATATGGTAGACGACAATATATATGTTCACATGGTGGAGTAAAATGTTCATATATGATGGAAGATCAAAATGTACGACTACATCAATTATAAACCGCAAGGTCACCTAACGATATATTCGAATTCAACATAACGTGGATTCAAAAATTGAAATTCGAGATTCTGGCATTTGTAATCATATAAAAAGGGACATTACTCTTTCTTTTGGTGGGAATTGATTTGTTTTTTGTTGTTGTTGAGGGAAGTGCGAATCGATTTGGTATTGTACAGGGTAATCTTGTTCTCTCGATTTTTTTTACATTTTTCTTGTAGTTTTTTCAATGGCATCTATAGCAATATAGTAAAAGGGGACATGACTCTCTTGTGTCTTGTATGAATTGTTTTTACGGAAAAAGAAGGACCTGCCTAGTCCAGAACGAGCAGTAGTAGCGCCTACACCAAGCGGTACTACCTCTGAGCCCACCCAAGCGGCACTACCGCCCAGCATCCGCCCTACTACCGCTCAACCCGACAAACTCCAGTGATCGAGTGGTACAAGTCCGGTACTACCGCCCCTCCAAGCGGTACTACCGCTCACCGGTACTACCGCCCGTGGGTCCGGTACTACCGCCATGCCTGTGCGCACCCGCGGGCCTTTGGCCTTGTATCCCTCTCCCACTTACCCCTTCGTGGCTTAAATAAACCACCCCCACCTCCTTTCTAGGGTTAGCAAATATGATAGCTCATTTGTATGTGAGCTTTGCTCCTACCTTCTCCTCTTGAGAGAGAGACTACTCCATTGGAGGCCAAGACCTCCATCTTGGAGAAGATCCTGCGGGATATCATCAAGACCCCCTCGCGGGAAGATCCGTCTAGGATACCATCAAGACCTCCTATTGGAGATGAACTTTACCTTCTATCTTTCTCTTTGTTGTTCATGTACCTTGTGGATCTTGTGTGTTTGATTGTCTAGTGGATGTGTGATTGGACTTGTTCTTGAGCGTTTCCCCTTGTGATTTCTCTCCGTTGTTCCCCGTGTTCTTCATAGGATCCCCTCCATTTCGTGAAAGATCGGGCATCTAGGGTTCTACCCTACATCATCTTGGATCAGAGCAAGGTTGATCACGAATTTGGAGTCCCTACCCCTCTTTTTCTAGCCTAATTTTGTTGTGTTCTTCCCCAATTTCGATGATGTTGGTTTGATGATCTTTTATTGATTTTGATCCGTGAATTTTCTTGGTTTCGAGTGGATCTAGCATCTCCCCAAGTTTCACCACTTTCCATCCACGAAATCCATCCAATTTTGCCCCCGAAATCATCCAAGTCTCTTGAGTTGTGCAACACGAGCGTTTTCCGTGGATTCCACATTTTGTGCTCATTCCTTGGTTGCACGACCCCATTTATCTATCCGTGTGTGTGTTTCCGTGTGCCATTCATTGCTATTGGTCTACTTGTTTCACTTGCGAATTTGTGAATCTCTTTCAACATTATTGACTCTTACTAACATTTTGCATCAAAAAATTTGTGCCACTATCCTCACCAAGCTACTCCATAAGCTTTACTTATAGGTGTGAGTGAACAAGTGAAAGAACATGTGGTGCCCCCATGTTTGGTTTTGGTAATTGACGACAATCTCTATGGACTAAGGGTTGCCTTGAGTTATATTTGAAGGTTTTGTCCATAGGCTTTTCTTGGAGTACATGTGTTGGTTTCAAGGAGAGTTTGTGTTGACCAAGGTGCTATTAAGGAATTATCCATAGGCTTTTCTTGAGTTATATTTGAAGGTTTTGTCCATAGGCTTTTCTTGGAGTACATGTGTTGGTTTCAAGGAGAGTTTGTGTTGACCAAGGTGCTATTAAGGAATTATCCAAAGATTGGTCATGTGAGAGTTGAGCTTATTGCAAGCATGTCTTGAAGAAGAAGATTGTGTGATCATTCATGTTTACCTTCAAGACATCATCCAAATGAAAAGAGTTGGAAAGATTCTAGGTTGATCAAGACTAAGTCAAGAGTGAATCAAGTTGATCAACTCACAAAGCGTAGAAGATGTACCGAGAGGGATCAAGTGATCCCATGGTATGGTAAGCATTGTCCATTGTGCTTTGTGTACTAACCCATGGTCTATGTGAGAGTTCTATGTGGGGTTAGGTACGTGCTCATGGGCTTGCGTCAAGAGGAATATATCACTCAACCCATGGAGAGGATGACATCAAGTGGTGATTGTCATCAACATTGCCGTGTGCAAGTTCAAGTGGAGCATCACGAAGAGATCAAGTGCTTGAAGCTTTCCGTCCATTGTGGTGACAATGGACTTGTGAAGATGTGCAGAAGGGTGGCTCACCCATAGTGGAGTATGGGGGAGCAATCAACTAGTCTTCATCGAGCCAACGCAATCAAGAAAGGTGGTCCATCTTGAGGGAGTCAAGATCGTCATCATCTAGCTCAAGTGGACCATGTGCAAGGCAAAGGTTTGCTCTTGATAGGTTTTCTATTTTACCGGTCTCATGATGGTAGTTGGGAGACCGGGTTATAGGATCGATTGCCGTACTATCAAGGAGGGTTCTCGATGAGTAGCTTGATCGTATCGTTCATAGAGAGCTCAAACCATTGCATCCTTGCATCATCTTTATTGGTTCTTGTTTGCTTCTCTTTGTGAGTTTTGGAGCTTTTGGTCATCGTGTTGACAAGCTCGAGTTCATCGAAAACGGAGTTCACTTGCATCTTCTATGATGTTTTCGATGTTGGAGGTTATGTCCGTTCTTCTCTGTTGGAGGTTTCACTCCTCCATTTGTTAGGCATACCTCCCCTGCCTCTTCTTACTATAACCAAGCTGTTTTGATGCTACTCGTCGTCTTGTTTCCAACAAGCTTGAGTTTGCTCAATTCGGAGCTCATATGCAGAAGTTATGGCAGTTTTGGTTTTCCGTGGAGTATACTTGTTTTCGTGGCAGTGGCTTTAGGATGGCGCCAGCGGTAGTACCGCGGTACCCAGTGGTAGTACCGCTTAGGAGTCACAGGTGGCAGTACCGCTCCGCAGCGGTAGTACCGCCGGTGGGTCCTCAGCAGTAGTACCGCTGCGGTACCAGGCCCCTGCCGCGTCGACTCGAGGGGTCTTTTTCGTGTCGGATTGTGCGGTACTTCGCAGCGGCAGTAGAGCGGCAATGCCGCTCATGAGCGGTAGTACCGCCCTACCACCGCGGCAGTACCGCTCGAGTCCGTATCTCTCCTGCCCTCCTAACTCCACGGTAGTACCGCCCGGGGAGCGGTAGTACCGCTGCCTTATGCGGTAGTACTGCCCTCTGCGGGGCTGTTTTGGGGGTAACGGTTGGATTGTTCCCCCCACTATAAAAGGGGGTCTTCTTCCCCATTCAACCTTATCTTTTGAGCTCGTGTTCTTCCCCCTTTGTTGACCTTCTTCGAGCTTGCTATCTCTCAATCCCTCCATGGATTCTTGCTAGTTTTTGGGGGAAAAGAGAGAGGAGATCTAGATCCACATTTCCACCTATCACTTTCTCCTCTCGGTGAGGGAACCCCTTGGATCTAGATCTTGGTGTTCTCCTTCTTGTTCTTCCTCTCTTTTCCCTCCTTAGCATTAGTTGCTTTGGTGGGATTTGAGAGAGAAGGACTTGGGCACTCCGTGTGCCCTTGCCATTGCATTTGGTGCATCGGTTTGAGTTCTCCACGGTGGTACGTGGAAGTTACAAGTTGAGAAGCTTATTACTCTTGGGTGCTTGGTACCCTTGACCTTGTTCCTCTTGGGTGCTTGGGCGCCCTAGACGGTTGGTGGTGTTCGGAGCTCAATCATTGTGGTGTAAAGCTCCGGGCAAGCATCGGGGTCTCCAATTAGGTTGTGGAGATCGCCCCAAGCAATTTGACGGGTTCCAGTGACCTCCCCCAAGGGTTGCCAAAGTGTACGGGTTCGGTGACTGCCCCCAAGGGTTGCCATTTGTACGGGTTCGGTGACCGCCCTCAAGGGTCCCTTAGTGGAATCACGGCATCTTGCATTGTGCGAGGGCGTGAGGAGATTACGGTGGCCCTAGTGGCTTCTTGGGGAGCATTGTGCCTCCACACCGCTCCAAACGGAGATTAGCATCCGCAAGGGTGTGAACTTCGGGATACATCATCGTCTCCGCGTGCCTCGGTTATCTCTTACCCGAGCCCTTTACTTATGCACTTTACTTTGTGATAGCCATATTGTTTCTTGTCATATATCTTGCTATCACCTAGTTGTTTATCTTGCTTAGCATAAGTTGTTGGTGCACATAGGTGAGCCTAGTTGTTGTAGGTTTTGTGCTTGACAAATTAACCGCTAGGTTTATTCTGCATTTGTTCAAGCCTAAACCGTAATTATTTTAAAGCGCCTATTCACCCCCCCCCCCTCTAGGCGACATCCACGATCTTTCATCAAGTCCGATACCAATTCCACTATGCTTTCATTTCACATTGAGTGAAACGGGATACATCCTCAACTTTGGGAAAAGGTAACTTGGTATTGTTTATCTCATTTCCTACTCACCTTTGCTCGAGTCTTGTGATGGATAGGCAAAGCATTTCACCTCCGGTCTACAACGACGACGAGTTCGATGCCACGAACAACAACTTCGACGCCAAGATGCAAGCTCAAATGGAGGAGATCAAAGTACTCATCAAGTCCTACAAGCGGTCTTCCTCATCATCGAGAAGACGCTCAAGAGCACATGCCTCCGAGCTACCATCTAAGGCAAGATCACATCGGCATCGACACCATCACCAACAAGAACGTGAAGGTCAAGAGATCAACACCAACAACCGCTCAAGGACTTCACCATCTCCCTTGGCATCTTCGCCAAATGACTTCAAGACATCTTCGCCTACGGGCATACGACATCTTCGCCAACAAGCACCCCAAGACTACGCTCAAGAGAAGCTCCCCAAGCTCAAGTCTGCGACTTCCACGAGCTACTACGACTTCTACACCGACCACGAGATTCCTTTCTATGGGACTCAAGAACCCGAGGAGTATCTCGAGTGGGAGCGCTTGATGGACGACTACCTCAAGCTACATCAAGTTCCTCCCGAAGATCAAGTGAAGTGCGCCACAAGAAACTTCCACGACTACGCCTCGACATGGTGGCTTCACACACCTTCGTAGAACTACGACATGAGTTGGCCCAAGACGAAGAGAGCTTTGCCACGAGAGTTCGTGCCTCCAACCTACACGGAACAACTTCTACGCCAATTGGAGAACACCATCCAAGGATCCAAGTCCATCGACGCGTAATTCAAGGAGATGAAGATTGCCTTGCGACGAGCCGGCGTGGTCGACCCCATTTTGATGAAGTTCCACTTCATGATGGGATTGCACAATGACATCTCCAAGACTATCTTCCTCAAGAACTACAAGTCCCTCGACGACAACTACATTGGTGCTCTCAAAGCGGAACAAGAACTCATTAAGGCCAAGGCTTCTCCACCCCAAGCTCACTTCGCGACGACCAAGCTCCATGAGAGCGAGCATGAGGATAGTACCACCACGATGTCCAAGCCCGACGAGCTCCAAGACGATGCTCCCAAGTTCGACATCACCGCCATACCTCTTTGTGGCATTGATGATGCCGAGTCTACCTCGACACTTTTTCAAGATGGTGCGGCGACGAGTACGACTACGGAGACCCTCAAGGACCAATCTTTGGAGGCGAGTGACAAGGTGGCGAGCAAGGATGATGCTTCCATCTTTGGAGGCGAGAGTGATGATGTGCCATCTTCGGCCTTCATCCACGGCGACGATGATGAGATGATCGAGCATGGGATTTTCCCTTCGGTCATGGAGGAGAGCGATGATGTGCCATCTTTGGCCTTCATCCACGGCGACGACAATGAGATGGTTGACCATGGGATTATCCCTTCGACCACGGCGACGTACGATGACTTGAGTGACTTGTGCCACCATATTGAGAGTGAGAGAGAGTTCACCACTAGCCCCACATATGAAGAGTTGCCATAATTCCCATGTGAGGAGAGCCACAACCCCCACCACTTGAGTGAGATGAGTGACTCCGCCATACGTGTGATTGAGTGCAACTACTTTGAGGGAGTTAGTGAACCACCACATAGAGAGAGTGAGATAGTTGATAGGTCTTGTGAGGCCATTTGCTTTTCTAACAACTTGACCTCTACCTCTATTGTGTCTTCTCATTTGGTGCTAGGTCCCATATACGATGACGCACCGATACACGACGACTTCGTCCTCCCTTTGGACAAGACGATGGCCATGGTGGAATATGATGCACCCCCACATGGTTCCATCAAGATAAAGATGACCAACATTCGGTCTTTACCACCTCACCTACACCACTTGAGTGGAATGACAAAGGTAACATAGGTGAAGGTGATGCTCTAGTCCCACTAGTGGACAGTCTTGACATTGATTGCTTGCATGATGTTGATCAACCTATTACCATACTTCATGCTAGTGCGACTTCCCCATGCGATGATTTACCCATTTATGATGAGTATGTTGATTGCCATGTGGAGTCTATTAGTTGTGATGCCATGTTAAAAAGGATTTCTTGTGACAATTCTCTTGGTCACATCATGTTAAATAATCTGCTTGACTTGTCATATGCTATGCATGAGATCTCCCGTATGTCATATTTGCAAGCTCATCGTAGTGACTATGCATATGCCATTCAAATTAACCCAATTTGCACTTATGGCCTAGATGACAAGCCCATGGTTATTGGCATTTGTTTTTCTTGTGATGATATTGATATGCTCCCTTTGCATCATTTATCTCATATGCCATGCCATAACCACCTAGCTTCGAACATGCATTGTTTTGGATGTTGTCCATTTTCTTCATATGATGTTTCCAATATTGCTCATGAGGAGACCCCTATATTTTCCTCATACATGTTAGGAGATTGTGATCCATCCCATCCATTGCATGATCCCACTAATACTTGTGTGCACCATATGCTCCCCATGAACACAAATGATCTTGTTGTGCCACACACTTGCTATAATTGCGTGCTCAATTTCTGTCCCCATCGTGTCATACATAACAACTATTCTTTCATGATGGATGACATGTTCTTATACCATGCATCAAATTTCTTTCAGCATTTCTTATCTTGTGCTAACTCACACGTGCACATACACATCATGATGGATGATGTGTACATTTACCACGCGCACAATTTCTTTGGTTTGTGTCTCTTTTGTGTAGGTACCCATGAATACTTGTCAACCTCGCAATCCCACGAGTTGACAAAACGAGCTCTAGAGAGCAATGATGATTTGGGATCCCATGGATTGTCTTTCCCACCGCTCTCTTCGTGCAAAGACTTCGCGCATTCATTCTACGTGGCCCTCACTTGGCTATGGGTTATTGTCCATTATATATCCTTTGCCCATATTGTCATGTTCACTTTGCATGATATGTCCATTCCTATGCCTTTGCCTTGCATTTGTGACCCATGCTTTGCTTTACACATGATGATTGATTCTCATACTTTTATGTGTATTTGCAAGCTTGGTGGAGATATCTCTTGTTATTGCCATGTTTGCTTTGTGTCCCATTCCTACGATCATACTTTCATCTTGCTTTGTGCTCGTGCTTGCGATATGTCATGTGCATTATCTATGCCTAGTATTTACTCACATGACATGATTTCCATGATTTACTCTAGTGTGTTGCATCTTCGCTCAACTAGTTTGCACGACTTGATTACTATGCTTGCTTATGTTGCATCACCAATGACTCATACTTGCTCATTTCATGCGGTTGATGACAACCATCTATATGATTTGCACATGATTCATAGTGCTTCTTGTCATATATCTCCATGTGTTGCCTCTCTCATGCTAGATGATTCGCCATGTATTGAGTTCAACAATGATTCTCGTCTTGCTTTTGAGATTGCCCCCATAGCATTCTCGCATATATTTGGAGATTTTGACATAATTCTTGTGAAGCATGCTTGCCTTCCTTCATTGCACCATACGCCTAGTGCTATGAATATAGCCATTGTTGCATCATATTCTTCATGCACTTGTTCCTCTAATGGTTATGTGCAAAAGAAGAGAACCATCATGATGGATGATGTGTTTATCTACCATGCGCATACGTTCTTTGTTTTGTTGTGTGCATGTGTAGCATACTTGGACTTCATGTCGACTTCCACTTCACGTTAGTTGACCATTCGAGCTCTTGAGAGCGAGCCTCATATATTCTACCACGACTCGCTCCTACACCACATTTTCTACAACGTCGGCATTGTGAAGAATGCACAAGGACACGCTTTCAAGGTGACATCCTTCTTGAGCTTGGATATGGTGGATCATACTTCATGTGTTGCTTGCACCATTTGCACACATGTTCGAGATATTGCTTTCACCCATGATTGTCACATTTCCATGCTTCATGACATATATACCTTGTGTGTTGCATCCAATTCTTGGACTACTTGCTACTATCATATGGTTGGTTGCACCAATATCATTTCTTCACATATGCCATGTCCCTTTGCTTGTAACATGATTCACTTGATTGCCTCACACATGATGAACAATTTCTCTTTCTATTGTGTTGAGTGTCGAACTATATTCACTACATTCTATGCACATTATGCTTGGATTGTCTTGCACTTGACCCATGTGTTTAGACACTTGATTTTATTTGGTGTTGTGAATCCTTCCTATGCCTACAATAGACCTTTCATTGAACACATTAAGCATGATTGCTATGAACTTGAGGTAGATGCTTATTCTCTTGTCACACATATTTGCAACTCTACCTCACATTTACATGCTTGTTTCCATGATGACCTTGATTTTGCTCAATTCATATGCTTACATGTCATGACATAATCCTTTGTCAAACCATATGCTATGCTTGATGACAACACTTGTTTGGTGAATCACCACTTGAATGCTTGGTTTTGCACTAACGCTAACCATATTTGTTTTTCCAAGTGTTTGTTGTACTTGCTCCTTTTGAAGGAATCACAAGATGGTGCGACATTGGAGAGTGCCCATTTCGAGCTACTAGATGATGAGTGCTTGGTGTTCGGCCACTTTGACACGGCACCGCCATCTCTTTCCCATGGTGATTTGGTTTTCGATCCGAGGTCGGATCTTTTCCAAGGGGGTGGGGATGATGCGGAGCATCCTACGGGCATCACCATGTCAAGAGTCCATTTGGCAAGTGACACGTGCGACCTCTACTTCTCATACATAAAGGTGAATCTTCTCCTTTACACGTGTTCACTTGACCCCTTCGAGGATGGTATACTACTTGACACTCCACTCGTGTGCATGCATAGGTCTTGTCGGAGTTTCACGGACGACGAGGAGGAGTGCAAGCGCCAAGGAACGCCTACACCATCCGCGAGGGGAGCGTGGAAGCGAAGACGGAAGAAGAAGGACCTGCCCAGTCTAGAACGGGTGGTACCACAGCCTACACCAAGCGGTACTACCGCTGAGCCCACCCAAGCGGCACTACCGCCCAGCATCCGCCCTACTACCGCTCAACCCGACAAACTCCAGTGATCGAGCGGTACAAGTCCGGTACTACCGCCCCTCCAAGCGGTACTACCGCTCACCGGTACTACCACCCGTGGGTCCGGTACTACCGCCCTGCCTGTGCGCACCCGCGGGCCTTTGGCCTTGTATCCCTCTCCCACTTACCCCTTCGTGGCTTCAATAGACCACCCCCACCTCCTTTCTAGGGTTAGCAAATATGATAGCTCATTTGTATGTGAGCTTTGCTCCTACCTTCTCCTCTTGAGAGAGAGAGACTACTCCATTGGAGGCCAAGACCTCCATCTTGGAGAAGATCCTGCGGGATATCATCAAGACCCCCTCGCGGGAAGATCCGTCTAGGATACCATCAAGACCTCCTCTTGGAGATGAACTTTACCTTGTATCTTTCTCTTTGTTGTTCATGTACCTTGTGGATCTTGTGTGTTTGATTGTCTAGTGGATGTGTGATTGGACTTGTTCTTGAGCGTTTCTTGTGATTTCTCTCCGTTCTTCCCCGTGTTCTTCGTGTTCTTCGTAGGATCCCCTCCATTTCGTGAAAGATCGGGCATCTAGGGTTCTACTCTACATCATCTTGGATCAGAGGAAGGTTGATCACGAATTTGGAGTCCCTACCCCTCTTTTTCTAGCCTAATTTTGTTGTGTTCTTCCCTAATTTCGAAAATCCCCACCAAAAATAGCCCCAATTTTTTTTGTGATTTGTTGGTTTGATGATGTTTTGTTGATTTTGATCCGTGGATTTGTTTGGTTTCGAGTGGATCTAGCATCTCCCCAAGTTTAACCACTTTCCATCCACGAAATCCATCCAATTTTGCCCCCGAAATCATCCTTTTCCGCCCCAATTTCGCCCCGATACCGATCTGCGAATTTTCCCGACACGAGCGGTACTACCGCCATTCCAAGCGGTCCTACCGCTGAGCACCACAAGCGTTACTACCGCCCTCCCAAGCGGTACTACCGCCCTCCCAAGCGGTACTACCGCCCCACCCCGATTCATCCTTCCGAGTTTCACCGTTTTGACCATAACTTCCACATCCGGAGTCCGATTTTCGCGTTCTTTAGCTCGTCGAGAAGCTATTGACATCCCCCATCCACCTAGATAGGTTCCAACATCATTTGGCACCATCAAATTTTCCAAAATTTGGCAAGTTTTCCTAGGCCCTCCACCATATCATCCGCATAACCACCATGGCCTTCCGCAACCTATACACCATCTTTGTGTACACCATCTTTGTATACACCATGAGCCGGAAGAATCCATACACCATCTTTGTGTTAACAGTTTGGGAGTTGTGGAAGCATAGGAATGCTATCGTGTTCGAGGGAGCACGGACGTCAATCGAGCAGTTACTACATAGAGTAAGGTTAGAGGGCATGGTGTGGTCGACGGCCGGATTACTGGAAGGGAATGTAAACCCCTTCTTCATTACGGTAACGAGGTGAGAGCGTAGTGAGGAGTAGCGTGTCTTGATGTACGTGTAAACTTTGTCTTTCTTCTTTAATACATATAATATGCACACTCATGCATATTCGAGGGAAAAAAACCGCGATCGGTCGCATACAACATCTCTTTAAAAGAGCTGCTCTAACCATTGACAAGGTCTCCTCCCTGCTTCACCTCCTTCGCCGTTCCACCTCGCTGGGGATACGAATCCGGCGGCTCGAGTAATAAATAAAATCATGGACCAATGAGCAATAGGTATTCAAAAAGAAATCCCAACAAAAATTGAAAAAGGTGGCGTACCGGAGAACAGCCGGGACAGCACTGCTGGCCTGGTGAAGACGTGCGAAACTCCTCCAGGGCCAGACCACGCCCACGCGGCTTGACCACATGGCCTGCTGCTATGTTTGGGGGGGTCGGCAGCGATCGAGCCGGTACCAGAACCAAGCCAGCCGCCTAAAACGGAAAGAAAAATCCCTTTTCGAACCGCGAAACGGAAGGATGACAAGGCTGCCATTGCCCATGCCAGCGTGCACCGGCGCAGCAGAGGAGAAGAGAAGGCATACGCGCAGCGCGGTAGGAACACAACGCACGGCTGGGATGGAATCGGATGCCAAAACCTCGTTGCAAAGCAAAGCAAAGCAACCCGGTGAGGGTTCGATTCGGCGGCCTTCTTTTGCGCGCTTTTCCAGATGCCTCGCCACACCGGAGAAGCATCGTTTCGCTTCGGCCGACACGCATGGCCTACCCGCCTTTACCCCGCGCGCGCCACGTCCAACCGCGCGAGACGCACACGGCTGCCTCGCCGGCCGGCTATAAGTACACGCGGCCGCCGCCCAGAAACGCCATTAGCCACCCACTTCATTTACCTGCTCCACTGTTACCCGTCCATCACCTTCCAGCCGCTTCCTTCCCCATCCGTCCCCGGCGTCACTGTCGACTCGTACAGAGTAGCGAGTTCGTCGTCTCGGGCGAGATCAGGATGAGCGACCCCAAGTACGCCTACCCCTACCCCGCGCAAGGTACGCTAGCGCTCAGCTCACCCTCATCATCTCTTTAGTCTGCAGAGAAGAACCAGAAGAGGATCCAAGATGCGGCCGGGTTTTCTTTTCGTTTCTTGATCTTGATCTTGATGGTCTGTTATTGGTCATTTATGTATGCAGGTTACTACCAGGGGGGGCCATACCAGGGGCAGGGCGGCCCGTACCAGGGGCCGCCGGTGATGGCGCCGCCGCAGTACGCCGCGCCGCCGCCGCGCGCCCAGCCCAGCTTCCTCGAAGGCTGGTACGTACTCAATTACCTCCTGCACGGCTAATTGCTTGTTCCCGGCCGCTACTTTTTCTCATGATTTGGCTCCCACGCTAGCTCAACTCACTAGCTTAGCTAATTTACCTACCTAGTACTCAACTGACTCTGCGTTCTTGCTGTGCAGTTTGGCTGCGCTTTGCTGCTGCTGCCTGATCGACGAGTGCTGCTGCGACCCCTCCATCATCTTCGTCGGCTAGATCAGCCGGCCAAGCCCGGCATGCGTCAACTGTACAAAGAGATGGCCTCAAGGATATTATTTACCACGTTGTTGCCACGCTATATATGATGATCTCTCTCTATATATGTATGCATGTATTCGCTTATTATTGTTATCTCACTACGGTGCTGCCTACCTGTGTAACTCGAATCCATCAGTAACAAAGGCTTTATGATCTTACCATCTTCCATCCGCATCCCTTTTCCTCTGCTTGTTGTTAGTTGTACCCTTGCACGTGTTGCTCATTCATTGTGCTCAGTAGTGATGATTTGTGATCAATTCTGGATTATTGTGGTTGGGTGGAATGTGGATACGCGGGCGAGACATCTCTGCACTGAACGAGAGCGAAAGGTAACAACAATTTGCGAGAATCAATGCTAAAGCAATACTATCCTGCTATAAAGCAGGTGCTCGGAACAAAGATAAAAGGGCAAAAAAAAAAAACAGGTGATTCGAACAAAAAAATTGACAGAAAAAATGAGATAGCTCTGATAGAGACGGTAGAGATGACCATCACCGTGGGTTCTCTGGACGTGCGGTGGATAATCAGGTGTCGAAAGGGACTGAGGGAGCAGTTGACAGACGGTTGGAACGATCTTGCAGAAAAGGACGTTTACTGGATCACTTTCTCAAAAACAAGAAAAGAGTCTACGATGATTTTGGGAATAAAAAAATGTAGTCTGTAAACTTGCAAATTATTCCACTCAACGCAAAAATAAAAATAAAAATAAATTCTGAACAGTATCTTAAATTTATCTGAAAATCATTTAATTGGGCCCTCAGCCCTACAGAGTACATCATACATGTCTGTCAGCCATCGTTCAGTTGGAATCAAGTTGGAATCAGAACCACAAGACATGAAACACATTTTCCTTGTTCGATAAAGAACTTCAAGTTGATGACTACCGTCCAGCCAATAGCGATGGATGTATGGAGAACTGGAAATTGGTAATGGAGCTTGAGCTCCATGGGACTCGAAATTTGAAAAACTCACAACTAGGCCCTGGCTGCCCCGCGCGGCTGATCCCCCCCGTTGAAAATTTAAAAAAAAAACTCACAACTCAAATTTTGAAGTTCCGAGAAATTCTGAAAAATACACATGTACATTTGGGATATGGTCTACAAGTGTGAAAAGTTCCATGATGTGGGCTAAAAAAAAGCAATATCATGCATTTTTAGCACATGTACTGTTCACTATAGAAGTTCATGAAAAATTTTTTTGTTGCTCGCATAACAACTTATTTCATCATGAAAACTTACATTTTTTTTGTTGCTCACATAACAACTTATTTCATCATGAAAATTTACATACTTGTAGATAAGATCCCTATGTACACGTGTATTTTTTTCAGAAATTTTTAAACTTCAAAATATGATTATTTTTTTTGTATTGTTTAAAAATTCAGGCTCCATGTAGGCCGGGAGCCAAAAATCCACTCTTAGAAACCGGAAATTGCTGAGACAGGTAAGTTTGGTACCGTGAAAACGCATGAGCTAATAATAACGTACACATTACTTAAATCACCTCAATTAGTAAGTAGTATAAACCTCTTGCATTGCATCTACGATACACGGGCTGGTGAAAACAGATGAGACGGTAGAATTGCAAGTACAGTGAACGTACGTCCCTTTTGTACATTACAGAGTTATACAGTGTACATTTCATCGGCACAGGGATGGATGATCTACTTTGGAGATGTGAGTTTGCTGGTGTCGCTGGACGAGTCCCCGCTCACCAGTTCGTGGAACGCCTCCACCTTCACAGGCGGCACCCGCATGCCGTACGAGTTCCTACAACACAGCGCGGATCAAGGGACTGAAGCAGTTGATGGCGGCATAAAACCGGCCAAGAACTGGGGATACTTACATCGACTGCGGCGCTTGTTTGAACTGCTGCGCTAGCTGGGCTTGGGCGCTCTGGTTTCCAGACATGCCCAGCTGCTGCTGCTGCGCTAGCTGGGCTTGTGCGCTCTGGTTTCCAGACATGCCCAGCTGCTGCTGCTGCGCTAGCTGGGCTTGGGCGCTCTGGTTTCCGGACATGCCCAGCTGCTGCTGAAGCTGCTGTTGCTGCTGGTGGTGCTGCTGCTGGAGGTGTTGCTGCTGGTGGTGGTGCTGCTGCTGGAGGTGTTGGTGCTGCTGGAGGTGTTGTTGCTGCTGTGGCTGGAGCTGCTGCTGCTGCTGCTGCGGCTGCTGCTGTTGCTGCTGGTGCAGCTGCAATACCTGCTGCTGCTGGATCTGCTTCTGTTGCTGCTGCTGCAGTAGCTGCTGGTGCCTCAGCTGCTGCATCTGTTGTTGTTGTCGGGTGAGAGATCCGTACGGGCTATCTATTTGTGAATCCATGGTGTTCTCGAGCTTCACGTTTACCAGGGCCTGGGCTTTGTCCGACATCGTAAGAGCGCCACGGGGCCCCGTCATTTGGTTCCGCCTCATCCACTGTTGCTGCTGCAGCAGCTGGTGCTGCTGCTGTGCTGTCAGATTCTGGTTATGGATAGTCATTTGAGGAGTGTACTGCCTCTGGAGCTGTCAATTAAGCATATTAGCTATGTGTTAATGTTAGGGGGCAGCATGAGAAAATGATGTTAGGGTTTCACAGAGAAGAAATTTTCGAGAATAGTGATAGTTTCAATTGCGTATATCGGTGATAAAAAGAATAGCAGAGAACTGGGCAGTAGCCCATTGGCTAGGTGTCTTAATATTATTGTCCATGAGCTCCTCCCCATTGGATCACAATAAAAAGAAAAAAAACCACTTATTTGCCTCAAACAGTGGCCAGTCAAACAAACAAATGTAGCAGAAGCAGAATAGTTCCCATCACTGTGATTAGTGACCATTCGGTCCGGTGTCACAAAAATAGCTGGTTCAGTGGGTGAATGTAGAGACTAAATTCTAGAACCACTCCCAGTTCAATGGGTAGCAAATCACAGTGAATGGTCAAATCCAACATTAGTTCTGGGAGTTGGTTCCAAGTTGCAAGAATTAGCAGATTTTTTTCTTTAAGAGACTGAACAATTAGAAGAATAAGGAGGCCTACTCTGAGGTACGAACATTGGTTTGCAACCCGTTCTAGCTAAATCTCAAAGATACTTGCGCTAATATTAATTTGTAAGTGCCTCAAAATAGAAGTATCAGCAAGATTACACAGCTGTAATGATGACCAGCCAGACACCAATATCCATTCCCATCAAGTAAATTTACTTGCAGGCAGCTTAGCCAAAGAGCTTGTTTACAGTTAATAATAGATGGCCTTCTGTTAGGACGTTTTTTATAAACGTCTCAGAACAGCATCTAAGAAGGCGTTTTATCAGGTTCGCCCCAAATCATCTCTAGCTTAAGGCATTTTCGAAAACGCCTCGGACTGGATGAAGCTTACAGGGCATTTTTTGCAAATCGCCACAAACCAGACATAGATTTGGAGGCGTTTTCTGGAAAGCCTCAAATTGATACAGGTTTTGAGGCGTTTGTAAGAAACACCTCCTAATGGATACTCGTGGGTGTCATCGTTAATAGTATGTATCAGTAAAAAGGGCATATTAATTTCTTGCCAATAACATTACCTTGGTCTGGTGGTAAGTGCGCTACGATGTTTTCCAGCCAATGCAGCGTTCGAATCATGCATGCCCATCTATTTATACTGGGTTTTTTTTTTTTGCTCTCACGAGAGGTTGTTTTAGTCCCATACTGCTTGGCGAGAAAGAGTTGGAGGTAGTTAAAAGGCGTAAATGTAGTTCAGAAATGGCAAGTATTGATGACATTTCTCTCGCTACTGGGCTTGTCTAGCCAAATTTAATTTAAATTCGCAGCACGGAAAGAGAGATAGATAGCCATTTGGCACAGAAAAGATACAAACAGATAAAGAGAAGAAGACCCCACGGTGTTTGTTTGTTCTGTTTTTTAATTTTGATCGAGAACTTTACAGCGCTTTGGGAAATCACCCTGAAACCTCGTTTGTGGCGTCTGTAAAACACCGCTGAATGCCAGATCTTTCCAGGCGTTACAGGAAAACGCCTTGGTTGACTTTCCCCTTCGTGAGCTTCTCTACCGTTTTATAGAAATGCCACACAAAACAATTGGAGGCATTTTTTCGTCTAGAGGTGTTTTAGATGCCGTGTAATACCATACGTGTTGTAGTGTTAGTTGGCTGAATCCATCAACTTTGCATGATTGTGGGTACAGGCGTTTTAGATGCCGTGTAATACCATACATACTGATACTGTAGTGTTAGTTGGCTGAATCCATCAACTTTGCATGATTGTGGGTACAGGCTTTTTAAATATAGTATAAACAACTAATCCTTACAAGTAAGGGAGAAATTATGACAGTAGCGTACAGAAATGGTAGGAAAAAAAAGGTAAGCAATGTATACACAACATAAAGTATGGTAACCAGCAGAAGTTGCCAACCTGTTGGGCTTGAAGGAGATTATTTTGATTTTGTACTTGAGCATCTTGATGAACTGGGTGGCTAGCCACTCTACTGCCCATCTTTGTAATCTCCATCAAGGGTCCAATGTTACTAAATGTTACATCAAAAAACGAAATCATGAGCTCAACAGTTTATTTGCTAAACAACATATGCACTGAAATGTGTACAGCTCTGCCATCAAAATAAACCAATTCTATTAGCAGAGTACCTAAATTTGTTAAGCCATACTGCAGATTTTTCATTTTCAAAAACTAAATGTCATTATGACCGCTTGCACGTTTTCCCTACTTCTCTTGTTAAATACTCAACTTACCTAGGACCTTGCATATTGGATAGTGAAACCTTTCCCAAGCTCAAACATTTATGTTACTTCAGACAAACATTTCTCTATCCAATATGCAATGTTATTAGAACAAATAAATGAACCATCAAGATAGAACTGTGTCAGTATGGATACACAGGAGTTAGAATGAAGGGAGCTAGATCAAGAATATCATTTTCGGTCAAAAGTGTGTCACATTCACAGATCTGCTAAAATGCTAATACATAATAAATTGCATAATGTGAAAAGTAATATTATAGGAAACCATGCTGACATGGTCAAATCTACTGTTAGGACAGCAGAAATAAGGAAAACCTTACAGTGAGGGTGCGAAACTGAAACAAATAAATGAACCTTTAAAGAAATGTCAAGAGACTGTTTATCCTAACCATTCTCAGTGAAGCAAAGTGGCATGGTCCCGTTTGTGACCATGACGTATCCAGCAAATCAGCGGTGAAGATCAGGAAGGAAGTCATAACTAGGGAAAACACGGGAAGCAGGCATACTAAATTTGAGAGTGCATGCTCACAGACCATTGTCAGTGACACAAGGTAGAACAGTATTGTGAAGCTTGGTGAAAAAGGTGTAAGCTGGCATGCCCTACTAAGTATGGCCACATGGGAAAATTTAACTCCATGTGCGGGGGAACATGCAAAACATGTACCTGAACCCTACCAAACAGTGATCAATGAAGATAAAATCTCCTTTTCCCTGACAACCTTGTGTATATCTCCCCTCCCATTTTGATTTTGCCTTCTTCCTCGCCAACATGTCAGGGTTGCGGGGGGAGGTAAGTCCAATAACAGCACCAACGTGGTATACCACTAGCGCGGAAGATCAGCTGATTTCTCCCATTCAATACTAGTGACACATAGAAGGGCAGGCCTGGTAATTATGGGCGCGAGGTCCACTTGTGGCCTGGAGGTCCTGGGTTTGAACCAGACTCCTTGCAATTATGCAAGGGTAAGGCTGTCTAGAAATTATGCCTGTCATGAGTTAACTTGAGAAAATTCCTCGGACAAGTGGCAGAGGCAAAACAGGGTCCATTCTTTTACAACTAGGTATTGTTCCTTTTGATTAGTACATTTATCAGCATGATTGTCAGAGCAGCAGTATGATTTCAGATAGAAAAAAAAAATGTTTATTTAAGCAAGTCATATGCCATAAAGTTTTTTCTTTTATCTACAGAATACTGACAAGAATGCAAGGAGTACAAACAGAACAAGAAAGAAAATGTAAACAAAAAAAGCTACAGGTATACAAACAGAACAAGAAAGAAACATGTATACAAAAAAAGGCTCAGCATACCTGTAGCCAACAGTCTGTAGGAACATCTTAAGAAGCTCAATGGATGAAAATTGTTTCCTGTAGCTGTCAGTTATAAGTTTCAAATTGCGCCCTAGCTTAGAGATGTGCTTAACAATGATATCTGAAAAATCATCAACAGACCCTGCAGTTCCACTTTCAAAGCCTGCAACTGCTAAGTATCGAGCAACCAACTTCCGTGTGATAAGCAATGCTTGTTCTTGACTTAAAGATTTTCCTTCTACTTTAGATAGATCCTTCCCTCTATATTTGTTTCCTGTCTTGTAGTACTCAGGCATCATTCCAAACCTTTCGAGCATTGCAGTGTTGCGACTAACAGGTGCCGGTAAATTATCAAGAACACCGTGAACTTCAATTTTATTGCTGATAGATATCCCACTCTCTCTAGGGATTGCACTTTCTGGAACACAGTCAGCTGGAAATTGTATTTCCGGGATGAAAGGATCATCTGTTGAATTACTGAATTCCCCATTTTCCAACATAATGTTGGGACCCTGATTGTCCGTAAACACAGTCCTCTTCCTTTTATGCACACTGCAAACCTTAAGATAGTCAGACATTCCCTCTGGTGTTCTCTTTGGCATTTCTTTGTCATCTGGGCGAAACTTGCCATGCAATGTCCTGAACTTTTCAGCATATTGCTTGTACCATGTGCCAGGTAACTCATCATGTCGCTTGTGCCTTTGAGATAACATCGAACTCTCCCTGCTTGGACTAAACGCAGTTCCAGATTGCATCTGCAGAACAAGAACAGTTATAACCATCAGAATATAACATAGGAATGGAACCGTTGCCCTCTTAGGTAGCATATACCACCCAAAAATGCTATAGAGAGTTAATATAGCAAACTGAGAAGAAATATGGATGTGTTTTATACTCCCTCTGTCCCAAAATATAAGAACGTTTTTAACACTACACTAATATAAAAAACGTTCTTATATTATGGGACGGAGGGAGTAGCAATTAAGGAACACATTCAACAGTCAGGTATGTAACTAGGTTGGCAGCATGAAATATGTAACATTTAATTTTAATATGAGACCAACGTGTAGCATATGATAGGAAACGAAGCAGGTTATAACACGGCAAGTAGGGTGAAAGTGAGATATATTCAACATGTCCCATCAAGAACCTAGTTTCAAAGTTTTTGAACAAAATAGGTCGAACCATTCCTACAACTATGGCGCAGGAGGTTTTCAGGAAACCATGTGTAGGATCAAGATAAGCAACAATAGCAACATTCTCTATTAAAAGAAGATTCTTTGAACATGTCATGTAAAAACTGTGACAAGGGTTCATAACTAGGGAAATTACTATAAGATGTTTCAAATCAAATAAAAGTCAACAGAAATCAATATCAGGCAGCAAAAACAAGCTTTCGGGAAAGATTCGCATATATTAGCGGATACTAAGACAAACAAACATTAAATGGGGAATATAACTATACTTGATGTTGAGTGTTATCTTCCTGCTCATCTTCCAAAGAGAAATAAATATCATCTCCATGAAGCTGAAGATCTGGGATCAACAAAAAGGAAAATCACGATCAATAATGGGAGACATTTAAGCCCTAGCAGATAGCAACCTAGATCGATATTACACCATTTCCTTCCAAGTCGGATATTAATCATTTCTTATCAAAAACTAGTTATTATTCAAATCTTGAGCTAGCACGTTTTGTCACTTTTTTCTGCATCTAACACTGGCACAGACATTTAGGACATCCAACAGAACTTAACAAATAGAAGAAGAGAAAACATAGTCTTGACTTAAATTCCAGAGCAGTTACAGTTGCAACTAATAACACCTCTTAAGAAAAGAAAAAAACATGCAAGATATGCTACATTTCAAGCCACGATACCATTTCAAATCCAAATAACTACAGCAGGCCTCAGACATTAAAATTGAACTCACGGATAACATTTCAATCCTCAGTTAGTAATCAGTAAGAGATACTAATCAGTTAGAGAAGTAGGCAAACACCCGATATTAGGGTGTAACAAAAAGATATCGATCCATGATGAATGGCACCACATCCCACTGAAGACACTGGAATGTACACATTGATCATCCCCATGAAACCTAGATCACCATGTAACCGAGTCAACCTCGCCTACAAATTTCTAGCTCGGATTCTTCAGACCCCAGGCCCAGTGATTCGTGGCAGCAAAGGATTTCCCCAAATCTCAGCAACCGAGTGGCGCGAGCGGTGGTGGTGGAGGAAGAGGCTTCACTCACAGCTGGCGTTGAGGGAGTGGGGGCCGGCGGGGGAGGCACCGGCGCGGGGGACGAGCGCGGCGGAGGCCTTGTCGAAGAGGAGCGCGCGGACGCGGAGCTGGAGGAGGAGGAGCTGGCGCGGGGGCGAGGAGGATGAGGAGGAGGAGGGGCAGAGGAAGGCGTCCCAGGTGGAGGCGGACGCGAGGTGCGGCGCGAGGGAGGCGTGGGCGCCGTCGCCGAGCCACGCGCGCCACGCGCCGCAGGCCTCCAGCCGCCGCGCCAGCTCGTACCCGCGGCCGTCGTCGCCCAGCAGATGAGCCGCCGCCGCCATCCCGCGCGACGGAGGGTCACGATCGGGCCGCGCGTCTGGCGTGGGCGGGGCGCCGGGATCTCCTTGGTCGCCGCGGGGAGGAAGCTCGGGCGGAGGTGGGAGCTGCGCGGCCGGAGTTGGGGACGAAGGGGAAGGCGCGTGTCTGGGAAATTTTGGCCCGTTGGGTTCTGCTGCTGGTAGAGATTAGTAACTCCTGGCCTGCGCTGCTATTGGGCTGTAACAACCACACTGACTCGAACAGAGGTCCAGGATATTTTTTGACTTTTCCAACTATGGACTGGTCCATCAGGCTATGCAACGAAACCCAAAAAATAAAAAGGAAATCATAGGCATGGCTAATAGTTTTACTTCTTGTTCTTTCAGTTTTGACCCTAGGGCCTCAAATGTCGAGGCACACAATCTCGCGGGACACTATCTTATTCTAGGTTTTGGTCACTATACTTGGTTTGCTCACCTTGAAGGGTAAACATTGTGATGCAGTACTAAAGTTCGTGAGTTTGCCTAAAAAAAGGAAATGACTAACATCAACCAGTGGATTATCACGCTCGTGTCCGCCATCTTAGTTGCGCGCCACGTGGCCTATTGGACCACCCAAGTCTGTATCCCTTATCGTATCTCTTCCGCAACCTCTCTCCCGTACGCAACTGCTCAATCTTATCTAATCTAGTGGGGCGACTTCTTCATCCTCACGTTTCTCTCTCCCAACGGGAGCGCTACTAAAGATGACCGACACAGGCCAGCAGCAAATGACCGCCAACACCATCCGACGCTAAATCTCTCCTCGGTCGTGGTCCACCATGGCCCCCACCATCTCAAGCTCCTGCAGCAATGCCCGCCACCACCTCAAGCTCCCGCAGCAACACCCGCCTCGGCCATGGCCGCCACCACCTCAAGCTCCTTCTGTCGTCGGCACCATTTCCATCATGTCACGGTCTCTATTTGCAAAAAATAAAGTATTGCAACATGAACTCGGTTGCAAAAATTAATGCAACATGTCCCCTATTGCAAAAGTTTTCCTTTGTTTTTTCTACACCTACTACTCTATTGTTTTAGGGGAAAATGGTCGGTTTTTTCTGTTAATTTTCCAAAAATTGGAGAAATAAAAATATGTGCACAGATTATTATTTCCAATGAATTCAGAAAAATTCAGAAATTTTAAAAATATTTTGCGAATTCAGTAAATGTTCAGGTATTTTAGAAAATATTCATGAACTCAAAAATATTCATGGTTTTCAGGAAAATTCGTAAATTCAAAATTTGTTCACAAATTTAAAAATATGTTTGTGAATTCTAAAAAAAGGCAAATTTAAGAAATGTATGTGAATTTAAAAATGTACATAAATTTGAAAAAGGCTTGTGAATTTGAAAGTATTCACAAATTTGACAAATATTCACCATTTAAGAAATGTTCATGAATTTTTAAAAATATTCGTGAGTTGAAAAATGAAAAATGAAAACAGACTGAAAAATAAAATGAAAACACAAAACAAAAATAGGAACTTTATTTAGGCAAAGAAAAATAAAAACTATAAACGCCAAAATAGGATTTACCATGAATACTCCCACCGCGTCCGTCTTGAGTGCTCTGTAGATCAGGCTTCAAGTGGGCTTAGCCCAACCTCGGATGGCAATTGTTTTTGGTAAAATGAATGTGGTGGATCCTAAAAGGGTAAAATGAATGTGTGTTTTCACTCAATTATCTACCTGGCTGCTTGATATGCATGTGAGTACTTACAAGGAAAAATATGTTAGCATGCCGCGTGACAGAAAGGAGTCGTGCGGATAAATCGTGTTTGTTTAGGAAAAAAAAGTGCATTTGTGTACGTAAGGAGCCGAGAAACATACGTCTATGCGCTACGACCTTTTACCCTAGTGACTTAGGGTGGTGGCCACGCTTCATCTTAGGTTGACGAGCGTGCACGTACACACACGCATAACACGCGCATGCGCGCACACAAAGCATCCTTGCAAATGATGTCGATTCTGCCGCCACGGGGGTTTTCTAAACTTAATGCATATGGCATTGTGGCAAAGGCATTGAACAAAGGTGCAATGGGCATTGTCTGCAAGGATGATCAAGAACTTACGGGGAGCCTCGGCGCTCGTCTTCGAGGGTATAACTAAACTTGAGGTCCTTGAAGCACATGCATGCACTGAAGCTCAAGCATTGGGCGAGGACTTACTTCTCAACAAAAATTATGTCGACTCTAACTATGTAAGTGTCGTCAACGAGTTCAAATCAATGCAACACCTGGCAGGATATTGCATGATAGCTACAGAGTTTATTTCTCATAGTCATAGTTTTTCTCAAATGATAAATGCAGTGTCACATGTGTGGCACGAAGCAGTCCGGCCCTGACTTTTTTACAACTAAAGTTGTCATCCGAAAAGGAAAAACAAACCCCCCCAAAAAATTGAAACTTGTCATTCGAAAAGAAGTTGTCATGCTTGACAATTAAAGTTGACATCCTCGTGTCACTAAAATTGCCATAAAAAATGTTCGGAATTGCCATGTATTCGTGTCACACATGTGAAATATACCTTAAACAGCAAGAGCGAAATGCGGAAGCTCAAGAGATTGTCTAGGTTGGCTACCACACTTGATCTAGGACACTATGTTTGGTTGACGATTCCACCATCTAATCTTTGTGTCCCTATGAACGTTACCGATCGAAATAAAGTTGTTGTCTCTAAAAAATCAACTTCTGGGAAACTCATAGCATGCCCTCCAGACCTGAAGGCGCTAGCATGTTTGGAAGGTTTTGTCCTTACTCATGATATAGGCGTTAAAATGGCGGTCGTGGTGTATTAGTGCCGCACAATGTGGTATCTGCGTTAGAAAAAAAACATGATCTGGAGGCATGTAAGGTAGAGATTCAAGCCATCATAAGGATTTATGCTAAAACTACAAACTCTGTAGGATAAAAGAGAACCAAATTATATTGCATGTAAATTAGCATCCCGAGTTAAATATACCGGAGGTGCCTAAACTTGTCCTGCACGGTCAGTTTGGTGCCTAAAGTTGCAAAATACATAAAACTAGTGCCCGAACTTGTCCAGTCGTGCAAATACGGTGCCTCCTTCCGTATTCAAACATACGCCCTCCCTCGTGAAGTGCCAGCATGGCAGTGGCCCACATGTAAGTGGATACGTGCGGGAAGGAATTATTTTGCAGAAACATCCGTTGTATTTCATTTAATCATGTAGGAAAGCCCACAAATACAGTTTATGCTAGAGAGAAATAACATGAAAAAAAATCTCCATGACAGTGTTTAGAACCTGCACCTCCAGGTTACCAAACGTGGCAAACTATCTGGTATGTACAAGTAATAGCAAGAAAATTTTGTAGACCAATTCCACGTGTTGCTTTGCAATTTTTCTGATGCGTAATCCATCTGTTTTATTTTTATTTTTTTCCAAGTTCCTGTTTAGTTTTATGACACGCAAATTTTCCCATACAAAAATACAATAATTATTGATATGCAGTTACTGTGTACTTTTATTTATTTTTTATCTTTTCATTGTGTACTTTAAAGAGGTAAAATTAACTTTTTCAAAAATTTATGTGGATTTAAAGTTTTCAACAAATATTTAAGATTACTGTGTAAATTTATATATCTTCATTCCAGACCAGAAGGGTACATGATTATGGTGTATCTTCATTGTATTTCTGAAATACAAAATTATTAAAAAATTGACAGCATTGTATTTGTTTGAAATCATTCAACATATATGAAAATTACTGTGTAATAATATTAAATTCTAGAAATGTATCAAAACATGTCAGCCGTGTTTGTAGAATTGTAAGGATAATTTTACACAACAATTTTTTAATACTCGATGAACATATTCTAAAACATGTTGAACCTGACGAATTTCGAAAACACTTTATAACTTTTGAATACATGTGAAACATTTTCCAAAAACATGAAATGCACTAGGGCTTTCTTTTAAGTTTACGGCAGTTGTAACTTTTTCTTCCATTTCTTCTTTCAAAAGGTAAAAACAATATCAAAGACAAAAAATAAACACAAACTTGAAAAATAAAAATAAAACTTGTGTGGGCCCAAACGAGTGCCATGTATAAAAGAATAACTTGAAGAGGTACATAGCATCCAAAGCGGACTTTCGGAGCACGGTGCCCACTGGGAATGTTTTTTTAAAGGTTAAAAACTGTCACTTAAAAGTTCAGCATTTTTTCACACCAGAAACGTATGCATGTGCTCTGACTGTCAAATTTCGTACGGAATTATGTTGTATTATACCCTGCAATAAAGGCAAAATTCCAGCCAAATAACAAGCAAAAATTTGCATGTATGTATCTTTTTTGTATCTCTGACATACAAACGCGAATTTTGATGAAAATTCGCACAATATATTACACTTCTATGTGTGCACGTATAAAAGATTTTGGATTTTTTTAGTTGTAAAAATCCAATTCTCTGAACTTAAGAGAAACAGGCACAATATGCCCGTGCTCCAAAGTTACCTTTGCACAACAACGCCGTATATATAATTCGACCTCATGAAAGTCCACTGTTCATATTTTGGCGTGGTGGATAGCCTGTGCGTACAATGCAATCTGCGACCGTGAGATCTCAGCATGGATTCTAAATCGTGCAATTTATTTTTACTGTTGGCTTTCATACGTGATTAAATAAAATATGAGGTGATTCTTCACGCGCAGGCTACCCAGCTCCTCCCCTGCTCTCAGCCACTTACATGTGGGCCACCACCATGCTGTCACACCATTCCGGCATAGCGTACGCCCGGATACGGAAGGAGGCACCGTATTTGCACAACCAGACAAGTTTGAGCACCAGTTTCATGTATTTTACAACTTTAGCCACCAAACTGACCGCGCCGAATAAGTTGAGGCACCCCTAGTGTATTTAACTCTAGCATCCCTCTTGATTAAGGTCAGTTTTTTTGACTTTTTTTAGCCGCTGAACCATAGAACAATGTTCTATGATAATTTTCATTAATATGAACACAAATGGTTTTTTTGACTTTTGCAGCCACCCGAGACAGTATTTATTTATTTTGCCAGAAAATTGCCAATCTAAATTATCACGAAAAACGTCAGATTATCTGGGAAAAAAATTGACGTTTCTCAGTTTCTGAAGAAGAAGTGCGACCCTGCGCTGATGCATGAATCAGGAACAGTTTCTCACCCGCTAGCACTGCATTTTTCTTAGGAAGGTTCTTCCGCTAGAAAGGCATGGACGTGCTCGTCTGATAGAATGTCGACAAAGAACACGTGGTTCAATGAATTTTATCTGAGCAAGCAGAAAGATCGAGCTAGATTCCATTCACCTGGATAAATGGTGTCAAATCCATAAGAGAAAAATATTACACGAGCGAGGCCCAAAGACAGTGTCTTTTTGTTTGCGTGTTTGGACGGTAGTTCGACGCTACGTAGCTACCGTGGACGTACTGTGTTGATGTCGCGGACCTGGACACGTTGCAGTGTTGAACTGTGGCTGTATACATGTGTGGCATCACCGCAGCCACGCTCCAAACCAAACCAGCGAGACGAGACGCCGCACATGGTCCAGGAGACGTCGCTCACAAACGGTCCTCGTCGCAATCACCGGGAATTGCCGGTCTGACGATCGAGCAACCCATGGTCGGGAATTGCTTTGGGTCAGTCCATTCCTGTGAGCTGTTGGAAAATAATTGTGGGTCATCCCCCCTTCCGGCAGCCTAACCGCCCACCGCCGCCGCGGTGCTACTGTGCAAGCCTCGTCATCTCCCTTTCTACAAACACCGCCCACCGTCTTGTTGCCGCCCCCTCCCCCCTCCGGCCATCCCTCTAACCCAGGTGATGATCCAATTGTTTTCGACGAACTGCATCCCCACCCCCAACACCCTAAGATAGGCCATGGGCACCCTGCCACTCTAAGATAGATAATGGGATAGCTTCTCCGATGAGTGGCAGCTGCTTCTTCCTTCCTGGCGGCTATCTCCTTCCTATGAAAGTTGACTGACTCAAATTCATTTTAGGCGACTTACGTTTAGCTATTGTGCCCACGGTCATTTGCCACCCCTGTCAATCCATCAGACCTTCCATCGCCAAGACAAAGCCACGCCACTCACCATGCATCCAGTCCCGCAAGACGAGCTGAGACGGCCGACTGATTGAGTACTGTAATCCAAAAATTATTCGATTGACAAAGGAAGTAAATTTACTTCTTGTATATTTACTTTGCTTATAGTATAAGACATGGTATGAACAAAGAGGCTGATCGGTGTCGCCTAACCCTTGGCCGCACGGGCGGCCGCCGCCTCCGACCCTATCCATCTACTCCTCCCCTCGCGTCACCAAAGGCCACTGCGAGACACAACTTGTGCGGTGGCGGCGCCGGCGGCGGTAACGGTCTGACATTCTCCCATGCACTGACCAGCGCGGTCTCCGACAGCTGGTAACGCGTCTCCGGTCGGCGACTGATGAAGTGGCGTGGAGGAGGCACCCTGGCTCGTGGTGGTGTGTTCCTCTTGGTGTGTTGGGATGACGTCTCCAGTCGTGGTGGAGGTCGGCTGCTAGCTACTGGTGGCGGGGCAGATGGATGGTGTGACCCCCTCCCATAGTGGTGGTTGCCTGATGTAATTGCCGGTGTCGGTGACGACCGATCTGGACTACCCTGATCTCGCCTTCGAAGGTTGGCAATGGCTCAGGGGATCGCAGGCTTTGTGGGAGTGGCATGGACGATATGGTAGCAACGACAGCAGCTTGAAAAGGTGCAGCGGTGGAGCGGGGATGGTGCTGCTACGGCTTGCCGCGTCTCTGTCGTATTCACCATCAGACTTACCAGACTTGGTTTTGCAACACATGCGCGTGAGAAGCTGTAGATGATGTCCGTCTCTCCATGTTGTGCGACAGTTCTTGTTCATAGGCATGGCTTGCTATCTCCAGAGATGTATGCCATGAAATGGCTTGAATGCCAATCTCTTGTGACTATGGCATGTAGGTGTACCCCTCCTTGCAGCATCGTCTTCCTCAACAAGTGGTGCGATAACACATGATGATTATGATTTGGTGGTGCTCTCTAGAGTATCAGACTCGAGTTTTGGGGTCAAAACCTTCGGTTTGGTCTTCGATGGTTGCACCTGGCAATGAGGGTGGTGTTTACACAATGTCGGAGTAAATGACCACAGGTAGCCTCATCAGCTCCCTGCGGTATTTCAAGACATCGGGGCCAACTGCGCCCCTCATACCTTCCGGATGAATGACTGCCTTCTTGGGCCGACTGGTCCAAGCGGCCGGCTGCTAGGAGGCGGCAGAATACCAGAAGGCGGCTACGGGGCGGCCGGCTTCTGGCAGGCGGCCCCTCGTGCCCTCAAAGTTTGCACCCACTTAACTATGACGAGACGGGGGTGGCTACAGTGCATCCTGCCACCCCCGAATCTGGGGTTGAGCGCGGCTATAGTACGGGTATACCCAGTGGACGCCCCTCACCCGGCGGGGTACTGTAGCCACGCAGCCCGTGACATCACCTATCACAAGGGAGCAACGCTCCCACGACGGCCTGTCGGTATGGCCCGCAGGCGGCGGGCCCTACCTGCCAGCGAGCCCCGAGAAGGCGGCAAAAGGGGCGGGCCGCCTTCCAGCAGGTGGCCCCCTCTCCCCTCCAAGTTTCTACGCCATTAACCAGAAGAGACGGAGACTGGCTACAGCGATCGCCCGCCAGGCGGCGGGACTGTAGCCACGCTCCCCCCGACAAAACATCCGTCATCAGTAGCAAGGCTACAGTGCAGGGCGATCAACCAGACCCGCAAGCAGCGGGCACGGCCTGTTGGCCGGCTCCGCGACAGCCGACGGGGCCCACCAGGCGGCGGGCCCCAACAGCCGGCGGAGAAGCCGGCGACTAGAGACACTGACAGCCGGGTCCTACACCCGGCCGGATTACCATTGTACTCTTGGAGGGTAGGCCTATATAAACCCCCGAGGCTACCCATGCAAAGGGTCCAGAACCTTAGTAGACACATACACCCACGTAGAGAGAGCGAAGTAGGGCTCGCCTTGTTCTTCTTCCTCCTCTAACAAAACAACTCAAGGAACAAGCTTGTAGCAATCTTGTTGAGATACTGATCATGCGGAGACCCCGCAGAGCAGGATTAGGGGTGTTATCTCCTAGGAGAGCCCCGAACCTGGGTAAGATTCGCAGGTGCATGCGGTCTCGCTCACTCCCGCTTCTAGAGCCCGGCGACGTACTCTTGTCCCTCTCCATGATAAGCCACCCCTTGGCATATGTCGCTACACATCCCCGACATTTGGCGCCCACCGTGGGGCAAGGTGCACCGTCGTTCGGAAACAAGTTCTGGACGGGAACCCTTTTCCTTCCCAGCGAACGCAGCCAGCCCGGCACGCCGGATGGCGTCTGCGTCGGCACGCTGCGCGGCGCAGAAGCTGCTTGCGCTGCGAGCACTCTCATCGACCTTGTCGGCGGGATCCGTCTCTCCTACGAGCCTGCACCCAACGTGGGAGCAGCCCGCTCCGAAAGCTGCCTTGTCGACCTCCTTGGCAAGATCAACATCGCCAACGAGCCCGCCTTCGACATAGAGTCAGTTGGCTCAACCGACCCGATGCTCGTCGACTTCGACGTGGCATCCCCCGATTCCTCCCCCCAACGTGGTGATCATCGACGACCCGCTCCCTCTTGCGACCAGCGACGCCAGCACCAGCACCGTCATGGAGCTGCTGGTCGTCAGCCACGACGGAGCTTCTGGTGAGGCCGGCCAGGACCCGCTGCAGGCGGCAATGCGGGACCTGTCCGCGCCCATCGCGGCAGACGCCAACGGCGAGACGCTGGAGGCCTGCCGGGTCACACTCCTCGAGAGCGCCAAAAAGTTGGCCGCCATGAGACGCCTCACCGAGGCCTACCAGCGCGAGATCGACCGCGCCGTCTGCGACACGACGGTTGCTGGCAAGCCCAGCCGGATGGGCACCATTCGGCAGCGCGGCGCGGCCGTCGCCAGCATGCTGGGGGTCGACCGCCCCGTCTACGCCACGCCCTTAGAGAACATGCGCACCGCCCAGGCGGCGGCAGACGAACTGGATCACCTGGAGGGTGACGAGCGAAGCTACATGACGGAGCGCGTCCAACAGCTCCTCGACGCGGCCGCCGCGCAGCAAGAAGCCGGCCGCCGCGTGGTGGAACCCGGCCTGCACGCCGAGAACCTCCCCCCGCCAAGAACATGGCGCGACCTCCCGGACGCCGACAGGTGGCACTCGCGACCAAAGAGGCCAAGAGTCGGCTGCTAGCCGCAGCCGCACGCGCACCACCATCGAGCGCGACCAAGACGGTCGCCCTCGAGTAGTCGAGCAGCGGGGTGATCGTCCGCCTCCTCCGCGCAGGGAGAGGCGCGTCTCCCCGCCTGCCATTGATCACCCGACTCTCGGAGACCGGCTAGGACGTCGCAGGGGAATCGGAGAAAACGACGCCCGCCTGGACCGATCCCTGGCGCTTGAAGAAGAAGATGCAATCGGCCCGCCTTGTTTCGGCCCCCGCATTTGTGACGAGCCCTTCCCCAAAGGGTTCTCGCTCCCTCGAGACACTCCCAAGTACAACGGCTCCGTGAAGCCAGAAGATTGGCTGGTTGACTACTCCCGCCGTTAGTATAGCAAACGGAAATAAGCGTGTTGCCGTGAAGTATGTTCCCCTCATGCTCCAGGGCACAGCCCGAACATGGTTGAACAGTCTCAAGCCCTACAGCGTCAACAGCTGGGTGGACTTCACCGAAGTCTTCATCCGCAACTTCACCAGCACCTACAAGCCTCGCCAGCTCTCCCTGTGCGTCCAAGGCCCCACCAAGTCCACCCGCGACTACTTAACGCGGTGGGCCGAACTACGCAACTCCTGCGAAGGGGTGCACGAGGTGCAAGCCATAGAATACTTCACTGCCGGGTGCTGAGAGGGCACCCTACTCAAACACCGACTCCTCTACGACGAGCCGGCTACGCTCGACGAACTGCTGATCATAGCGGACAAATACGCCACTGCCGACTCCTCCATGAAGTCGGAGCTCCGAGTGGACGCGTCTGGGAAAGTACTCTCTCCGGCTCCACAAACACCGGCTGGTGACAACAGTCGGCGCCGACAGCAGAACGATAGTAAGTGCAAGGCCTAGCAGCCGGCTCCTACCAGCTGGCAAGTGGCGACAGTTGAAGACCAGCAGCCGAAGGGTCAGCCAGGCCCCAAGCGTCAGAAGGGCGGCAAAGTAGCTTGGTTGCCTGCCTTCTCTTATGAGCAAACCCTCGATGCTCCCTGCAAGTTCCACAGCGGCGCGAAGCCATCCAATCACACCACCCGGAACACTACAAAAAAAAGACACATCCGTGACATTTTGGGCCGAACGAAAATATTTTCTGTCATACTTATGACACTTCTATGACGATAATTGTGACAAAACCCGGTATCATCATAGATGTGGTGGGGTCCTACTTCTATGACAAAAAATCTTGACAGAAAATGGGCTTTTCGTCCTGGGCGGGCCGGAGACGCAGCTGCATGACATTCTTTGGGCCGTCCATGACGAAAAAACCGTGGTAGAAGCAAGGGCGCGGAAAATATCGGGGAGTCCCCGGTTACGGTGGGTGGTCGGGGGCCGAGCGATGCGCGTTTCTCTCGTACGTACGCGCGTGTGTGCGAGGCGTTGGGCTCTAACTGAACCCGAGCGAGGCGTTGGGCTCTAACTGAACCCGAGCGATTGCACTGCAGGCTACGCGTTACTGAACCCGAGTGATCGATCGATGGCTGTTAACTGAACCCGATCGAGCAATTCCTTCACTACTGCTGCTAACTGAAGCCGATCGAT